>NC_134858.1:38913857-39055733 GCF_049852395.1 Peromyscus maniculatus bairdii
GATTTTTTTCTTTATAATTCTCTCCGTTATTGTATTTTCTTCACAGCTGGTTCACCACTGACCCCAAGTTAAATTTGGATACTTACTAGCACACTTTCTCATGTATTTTTAAATCTGTGTGTATGTATTCATGCACACATGTATGTTACTGTGAGTGTGCACAGCACAGGCTGCATGGGTATGTCACATGGGTATGTCAGAGGACAACCTAAAACATTGGCCCTTGCCTTCTGCTCTGTTTGAGACAGGGCTCCTGGCTTTTTTCACTGGGTAAGCCAGGCCAGCCAGCCTGCCAGCCTCCAGGGGTTCTCCTGTCTCGGCTTTGCAACGCTCTGTCAGAGTGCTGGGATTACATGTGTTTGCTACTGGGTCTGACTTCACTTGAGTATGGGAATTTGAACCCATGTCTTCACAGTTATTCAGCAAGCATTTTATCCATTGCTCCATCTCCACAGCCTACTCTCTTTATTTCTAAAGCTTAACTGAAGTATAATTTACCCATAATAAAGTTCCCATTTGCAGTGATTCTGAGTAAGGCATGGAGTTGTGTGCCATCCCAAGCTAATTTCAGAACCGTTCCAACCCATCCTCAGCCCAGGGCCACTCTCATTCACTTTGTTTCTGCCTTTTGGAGACATTCTTTGTAAATGAAATCTTACGATAGATGATCGTTTGTCTGCAGTGCCTTTCACTCAGCACATGGTTTGAACACTCCCCCATGTGGAAGTGTATATATATCACTACTTCATTTCTTCTTATGGTCAGAGAGTATTCCACTA
Source organism: Peromyscus maniculatus bairdii (assembly GCF_049852395.1). Taxonomy (NCBI): domain Eukaryota; kingdom Metazoa; phylum Chordata; class Mammalia; order Rodentia; family Cricetidae; genus Peromyscus; species Peromyscus maniculatus. Next base: position 38,914,637 of record NC_134858.1, read on the forward strand.
GGTGGAGATAGCACAGGCTGTGGATCCCTTCATCAGTTGCTGGGTTCTGGAACCATTTCCAAGAGCTAAAGCTGCTCCAGATGGTCACATATGACTTTTTGTGTGTGTACATACAGTCCATTTCTTTTTTAATTTGTTTTTATTTTTAATCCCCCCTGTCTGTGGGGTGTGTGTGTGTGTGTGTGTGTGTGTGTGTATAGGTATGTGTACATGAATGCAGTGCACACAGAGGCCAGAAGAGGGCATCTGATCCCTCAGAACTGGAGTTTTAGGTAGTTGTGAACCAACAGACATGGGTTCTGTGATCTGAACTCAGGCCCTCTGCAAAAGCAGAATGCACTCTTAATTACAGAGCTGTTTCTCCATCTCCTCCATTTCCTTTCTCAAATCAGAGAGTATGGTCCTCACCTTTTCTTACTTCTTTTCACCACATCTTTGCAATATGAAGCATATTCAAAAGAATATACCACAGAAGCCCAAAGAAAATATTTTCTAAAATGACTTTCTACTCACATATCACCACTGGGCAAAGAACATGATCTCCTGGTATAATTGCTATGAGAAGGTGAAACTCACTACACAAGTACACATTGGTGTATTGGTTGTAAGATAGTTAATCTCATGGGTACAGTTTAATTACAGCATCCTGGAACCTACAACAGTTTAGTATAACTCCTTGCAGGTAGTTAGCTGCTTGATAAATATTTGCTGAATGATTTTTAAAATACCCACTGAAGTTCATTTTGGGGAAGTAAAACGTCAAAAGGTTTAATGTTTAACAGCATTTTTCCATTTTGTGTAAGCAGCTAGGGCCCTCTGAGAAAACACAATAAACTAGCGTAAGAAGGCCCCAAGTTAAAATTACCTATCGGGCAACCTTTTTGATCTTCCTTGGCTCAGAAGGCCTATGTGGAAGCAATTGTTCAAGGGCTTGGGCAGGGGAGGGAGTTTGTGTTGGGTCTTTGTGCATGTTCAGTGGACTGCGATTAGAGACCTTTAACTCACAGGGGAGTGAGTCTCTCCTAGCGAGCACCAGAGCCTTGCAGGCACATTTTCCTACAAGGTAGATTGGCCTGCATCCAATATAGGCTAACTTCATCTCAATCACTTCCTGGCACTTTGTTCCAAGCCTGTGTGGTTAAATTTGAGCTCTTAACTCCAACCACAAGGAAACCCAACCCTCCCTACGGCCTTTCTGTGGACACGTTAGCCACCATATTGAGTCCAGGATCCTGCTAATGCCTCTATACCTGTGATGAGTGGGCTCCAAAGTGGCTTGCAATGGAAGTCCATCTCTAACTGAACAAATGAATATCCTCCTCCGAGTTTTCCCAGCGATCAAGAAGATACTGGATTAGACAGACATCTTATATGCCTACCTGTCTGCAGTGCCTGCTCTGTGGCTTCTTTCCTAGTCTGGCTGCCAAGACCAGAAACACACAGGGTCTTCAGCCAGGCTCAACAAATCAGCCGCCTCGGCCAATTCATCTCCACTGTCACGTGACTTTCTTAGTTTCTTTTCCTGTTGACATGATAAAACACCCTGACAAAGGTGACTTAAGGGAGAAAGCCCTTACTCTGGCTCACAGTTCAAGGATACAGTAACCTTGGGAAAGTCGAGGTTATAAGAGCTTATACCAACTGATCCCATTCACAACCAGAAACACAACCAGGGAGTGATAAATGCACAATACTGCTCAGGTCCTTCCCTCCATTTATATAGCCCAGGATCCCTGGTAGGGGATGATGCCACCCACAGTCAGTGGGCCTTCCCACATCAACTGACATAATCAAGATCATCTCCCACAGACTAGAAAAGAAGCCCATCACCCAGATCATTCTAGATTCTATCAAGTTGACAGTTAACACGATCACAATGTTCAAAAGTGCTTTCTATTTTTATTTTCAAAACATATGTTCTCATGAATATGTTCATCGATCAAGAATGCTGGCTTTCAAATTGACTATAGATTAGATTACGGAATGTAGTGGCACATGCCTGTAAACCCAGTACTCAGAGGCTGAGGCAGCAGAGCATAATGAGTTTGAGGCTAGCTTGCTCTTCATGGTGAGTTCCAGATCAGTCAGGGTTACCAAGCAAGGCCCTCTCCATAAATAAACAAGATCTAAATAATTTTTCCACAAAATATTAAACTTCTTAGTAAATATCAATTTAAAAACATACTCAACATTTTAATATTTCCTCATTATTCAATTACCTTCCTTAGGAAAAAGAAAAACATCAACTGAGGAGATGGCTTTGTGTATACTTGCTGCATACATGTGATGATCTGATCACAGGAACCATATAAATAAAGCTGCACAAGGGTCTCTACCCATAATGCTGTGGGGTTAGAGACAAAGGATGGCTGGGGCCAGCCTAGCTCACGGTTTAGAGGGAGAACCTGACCCAAGGGCATATGGGAGAGGATGATGGAGTAGGACACCCTACATCCTCCCTGGTTTCTGTGAGTACATGTACAGAAGTGCACATGAGCACACACATATGCACATACTCTGTGTGCACACACATGAGAGAGACAGCAAAAATGAAAACATCAGGGGGAAAAAAACAACCATAACAAAAATAATTCCAACAGTCTGAGTGTCCATCTGTACCCCCTGCACACAGGAAGCTGAGATGGGGAAATTAGGAGTCGAAAGCCAGCTTGTACTCCAGGAAACAAACAAACAAGAGACAAAATATTCTTTAAAAATCTCCAACAAAACAATAGCCTCCCCTTCTCCTCAGTGCCACATTCCTCTGCTTTGGTTTCTTGCTCTCTGCCGTTGTGTGAAATACTAAATGGAAAATTCCAGAAATAAAAAATTCATAGGTTTTAAATTGCACCCTGCTCTGTGCGGCATGCTGATATCTTGCACTGTGCTGTTCTACCCTCCCAGGCTGGACATCATTTCTTTGTCCATAAGATGTCCCCACAAAACTTTCACCATGACATATCCCTGTGCCTATTGTGTTTTTTATTATTTATTCTTGTTCGCTGTGCTTAATCTGTGGATCAAACCTTACCATAGGCTTGTATGCGTGGGACAATATGTATAAGGTTGGGTAACATCCACAGCGTCAGGTGTTTGTTGGGGTTCTTGGACAGCATCCCCATGGATTCGGGGGACCATGAGTGATGTCCTGTTAGGCAATTTCATTTCTTCTCTGGGATTACTGCTGTCCAGCTCTATTCAAGTGCACCAATCTCCACTTTCCTTTCGCTTCAACAATAATCCTCCTCATCTTTCTCCCAATTGTTGACTTGCCCCTCCCAGGAAGGCAATTTGATTTTCTGTGTACAGCATTCTTTCCTTCTCTCCTCCAGCCATGTACTCCAAGGGCACTTTCTTTCTCTTACCCAGGGACAGCCAGCGATCCAATTAGCCAACCAGAGCCCTTTCCTGTACTTTTCCAACAGAACAGAGAGGGAACGGGGTTCTTTGCCTTCTGATGAAAACATGCTCTTACTTAAGCAAGTCCCAGATGGCTTCTGTCAGTTGCAACCCAAAGCTTTGATTTCTGTATGCATTCCACCGCACTACCCCCATGATTTTGTCCAGGGTTTTTCTGATTTTGAAAATTGAATGCTGGCTGACTTTTTAATTTGCCAATTTAAAAAAAAATGGTGTAGGGCAAGAGAGATGACTCAGTGGTTAAGAGCACTTGTCACACCATCACGAGGACCAGAGTTTTGGATTCCAGAACCCACAGAACATCCATAAAAACACCATCCAAAGGCTGGCCTTAAGTTAGCTACGAAGCCAAAGATGGCCTTGAACTCTAATCCTTCTGCCTCTGCCTCTGGGTTGCTGGAACTACAGGTGCACACCACTGTGCTCATCCAAACCGTTTTTGAAAAGGGAAGAAAAGGTCCAAAACAAAAGTATGACACTACTTTGAAGATTTAGGTGCCCATCTGAACACCTGTAACCCTAGCTGTAATCGGGGCAGAAACAGGACAGCTACAGCTAGCTGCCTTCCCTTCCAGCTGAGAAAACCTGATCCTCAGATTCAAAGAGAGACCCTGCCTCAAAGGAATAGGTGGAGAGTGATAGATGAGGGCACTTGATACCCACCTATGACCTCTGTCTTTGTGTATCTGTACACACACACACACACACACACACACACACACACACACACACACATTTATGTATATATACTCATACACACACATAAACAAGCAAACAAAGTAAATCTTCAAAGTGGTGTGATACTTCTGTTTAGAAGCTTAGTCCATTATCCTCATGGTGAGAAGCAAACAAGCATGGCATTGGAGCAGTAGCTGAGAGCTTTACATCCTGATCTGCAGGCAGCAGGCAGAGAGAGAAAGACACACACGGACCCTGGCATAAGCTTTTGAAACCTCAAGCTCACTCCCAGTGACACACTTCCTCCAACAAGGCCAACCCACTCTGAGAAGTCCAGGCCTCCTAGTCCTTCCCAAACAGTTCCTTTAACTGAGCACAAAGCATTTAAACATATAGACCTATGAGGTTCATTATCATTCAAACTACCACAGGAAACATCTGTTGGGAAATTTTCCCATCTATTGATTGGATTATTTGTTCTTTTGGTTTTTTAAGTTTTTTTTAAAGCTCTGTATATGTTCTGGATATTAATCTCCTGTTCTGTGAGTAGCTGGTAAAGATATTTTTAGATTCTGTAAGCTGCCTCTTCAATCTACTGTTTCCTTTGTGGTACAGAAGGTTTTAGTGTCATACAATCCAATTCTTGATGTTATCTCTTGAGCTGTTGTAGTTTTGTTCAAAAAGTCCTTTCCTAGGCCTCTACTTTGAAATGTTTCCCCTGGGTTTTTTCTAGTAGTCTCAAGACTCACATTAATGCCTTTGATTTATTTTAACTGATTTCATAAAAAATAATTTATTTAACATTATTTTATGTGCATTGGTGTGAATGTGTCAGATCTCCTGGAATGGGAGTTACAGACAGTTGTGAGCTGCCATGTGGGTGCTGGGAATTGAACCTGGGTCCTCTGGAAGAGCAGCCGGTGCTCCAAACACTTGAGCCATCTCTCCAGCCCCTTCACTGATTTTTGTAAAGGGTGAGAAACATGAATCTTGTTTACTTCTTCTACATGTGGACATCCTGATTTTCCCAGCATCATTTGTTGAAGAATATCTGGTTGTTGAATACACATCTTTCCACTTTTGTTCAGTATCAGGTGGTCCTAGAAGCACAGGGTTACTTCTGCATCCCAGGACCTCTATTCTATTGTATTGGTCTATAGATTTATGTTTTACACCAATGAGATACTGTTCTTCTTACTTTTGCTTTGCAGTATAATCTGAAATTAGGTGTTGGGATACCTCCAACATTACTCTTTTGCTTGAGGTTGCTTTGTTTATTCAGTATCTTTTGTATTTCCATCAGAATATTTGGATCATTTTTCTAGATGTGTGAAGAATATCATTAGTAGTTGATAGGAATTTCTTTGAAACTTTAGATTGTTCCATCAATTTGACAATTTCCTCACTACTTATTCTCCCAATCTGTGACCATGAGGAGAGGTCCCTCCAGTTTTTATTGTAGATATTTTCCACATACTTGGTTAAGTTTCTTCTAAGGGTTGTGAATGGAAATGTTTTCCCATTGGACATCTTTGCATGCTTGTTAGTGGTACATGGAGAAACTAGTGATTTTTGTGTGATGATTTTGTATTCTGTTACTTTGATGAAAGTGATTTTCAGATTCGTGAGTTTTCTGGTGGAGTCTTTAGGCTTACATTGTCTGCAGATGAGAGTGAGTTGACTCTTTCCTTCATTATTTGCGCCCCCTTTCTCTCTTTCATCTTATAGCTCTGGCTGTCTTAAATGAAATGCTCTCAATTTTCCCCTATTGAAAATAGTGTTAGAGCCGGGCATTGGTGGCGCACGCCTTTAATCCCAGCACTCGGGAGGCAGAGCCAGGCGGATCTCTGTGAGTTCAAGGCCAGCCTGGGCTACCAAGTGAGCTCCAGGAAAGGTGCAAAGCTACACAGAGAAACCCTGTCTCGAAAAAAAAAAAAAAAAAAAAAAAAAAGAAAAAAAAAGAAAATAGTGTTAGTTATAGGTTTGACTTATACAGATTTTATTATATTGGGATACAACCTATTCCTTTTTACTTCAGCTGCCTCAGAGAAAGCAGCTCAAGGGGCTGAGCTTGAGGTTCGGAGCTCACACTCTCACAGACATCCACAGATACCAAGGGGCTTGCTCTCCAGCACAGAGGACAGGGTCATCAGATACCAGGCCCTACATAGCCAGAGCCTCTCAGCAGATGGCATCTAACCCTCCCCATCTCCGTGACTGCCCCTCCTGTCTGTCTCCTACCCAGATACGGTGGCAGGGCCCTCTGATTTGTCTTTGTTCCTTGTTTTCAGGTCCCCAGTGCAGATCTTACACAATAGAAGCCCTGTCAACATGGTGCCTTGATACAGCACTCCAAGACATGGGGAGCAATGAATTTCTCCATTGCTGGCTTGACATTCAGGAAGAGTCACCATCGCATTAAATCCATATAATGGACTTAAGGTTTTTGAGAAGTAGGGTTTCTCTAGTCTCTCTCTGTCCTTCTCTGTCTCTCTGTCTCTGTCCCCCATCTTTCTCTTTCTCTCTCTGCTAAGGACTGAACCCAGGGCCTTGTCTATGCTAGGCAAAGGTTCCATCACTGGACTGTTACACCCCCTCTTCCCAGGTTAGCTTTCTAAATGACAGATGTGACCTCAAAGCCATCCATGGTGTTGGAATAGAGAGGAAGTTGGGAATGTCATAATGGAAGAACGTAGAGACCAGAGGCTCTGCCTAAGGTTGGGAGTAGGCTGAGTTTGAGACAGCATCCATGCCCTACATGCTGCCACACAGGTCTGTACTTCCTAGGTTTCATGTTTTTCTCTGGTTCTCTGTGTGGGTTTCATTTGGTATAATAGAGAAGGTAACTGGAAAGGACTCCATAGAATACTGAGGCAGCAGCTTGAGAAATGTGCTACCCTGAGCCACGGTTTTCATCTCTGACAAATAGTTAAGAAACAGATTGTCTTAGAGACTTCTAGATTTTCCTAGTAGGGATCATAGTAAGTCAGAGAAGGAATTCTAAACATGAAAAGATGAGAAAATGTAATTCCCAGAGTCCATGGGCTTTTCTAACTTTTTTCAGCCAACAGAATTGACTCAGGACAGGAGAGGTTCAAAGAAAGAGGGAACAGTGAATTCTGTGGGGATTTATGCAAGACTGCTTGCGTATTGTGCAGCCTAGGGCAAAATGAAAACATGGAATCCCGCATTCAAAATTATCTATAATTCCAACACATCAACACAATAACATTAGATGAGGCCTGTCCTACTAAGTGCAGGGCTCTGATCAACTGCACAGCTCACTCACAGAGACAGCCTTGGGTAGATGACAACACAGTGTTCTCCATTGGACCTACTTAAAAGGACAGATTCAGTGTCTGGGAATGTAGTTCAGTGGTAGAGTGTGTGTTTATCATGCAGAAGGCTCTGGGTTTGATTCACAGCAGAGAGAGAGAAAGAGAGAGAGACAGGGAGAGGGAGAGGGAGAGGGAGAGGGGGAGGGGGAGAGGGAGAGGGAGGGAGGGAGGGAGGGAGAGAGAGAGAGAGAGAGAGAGAGAGAGAGAGAGAGAGAGAGAGAGAGAGAGAGAGAGAGAATAAAATCAAACCACAGGTAGCCTCAAGGCTGAGTACCAGGATCTCTTTCAGTGCTAGGTTACCTACCTAGCACACAAGGTCTTACCACCACAAAAATAAATAACTAAATTCAAAGGTTCACAGGCCATCCACATACTAAACATCTTATAGTTGCGTAAGTAAATAATAGAAGGAACAAGTAAGTGCCCTATAATCTTCACTCTCTTTGACTCCTCCAAAACGGCAATGGTTGCGGCCTGGCCCATGACAGCAATTTGCTTTTCAGTGCTTGTGCAGCTGTGGAGGGGATCTGCCTTCGGTGTTTACCCACCCACCTCTCCTCCTTTGTTGGATGTGTCCGTTCACCCTCTCCCCTGGGGTTGGTGTCCTGAAGCTTTTCCCCCCTCAGATTCCCTCAGCAGCTACTTGGGGATACTTTAAGGACATTTTTACATTCACTATACTATGGAAATTGCTAGAAGGCACTGGCAGCAGAGCCTCAGCTGAGGACGGCAGTGAGACTGGGTGCAGAGTCTCTGAAGGGAGGGACTATCAAGAGCCTTGGTGTAAAGGTAAAAATCTCAAGTTAGACCTTGACCAAAATCAACTTGGGGAGTGTGATGGTTTGAAAGAAAATGGCCACCAAAGGGAGTGGCACAATTGTTGTGGCTTTGTTGGAGTGGATGTGGCCTTGTTGGAGGAAGTGTGTCACTGTGGGGATGGGCTTTGAGTTTTCCTATGCTCAAACTACTCCCAGTGGCATGGACTACTTCCTGTTGCCTGCAATTTGTAGGACTCTCAGCTCCTTCAGAACCATGGATGCCTGCATGCTGCCATGTCCTACCATGATGATAATGGATTGATTGAACCTCTCCGCTGTTAAGTGAGACACCCCAATGAAATGCATTCCTTATGAGAGTTGCCATGGTCATGGTGTCTCTTCACAGCACTAGAAACCCTAACTAAGACAGGGAGGGAAGGGTTGATTTGGCTTACATGTCGTGTTAGTCAAGGTTCTCTAGAAAAAAGAACTGATAGTATCTATCTTTATATGTGAATATATGTTATATATAATAACATATATATGACCTGAATACATAGATGTGGAATTTATTAGAATGGCTTAGCTTGCAGGCTGTGGTCTGACTAGTCCAACAATGGTTGTCTATTAATGAAAGGTCCAAGAATCCAGTAGTTGTTCAGTCCACAAGGATGGATGTCTCAGCTGGTTTCAGTATATGCCCAAATCTCAAAGAAACAGGCTCTAATGCCAGTGAAGGAATGGACCTGCCTGTAAGAGTAAAAGCACAGAGGCAAAAAGCAAAAGCTTCTTTCTTCCATGTCCTTTATATAGGCTGTCAGGAGGTATGGCACAGATTAAAGTAGATCATCCCACCTCAGAAGATCTGGATTATAGGTGGATCTTCCCACCTCAGAAGATCCAGATTAGAAGTGGGTCTTTGTGTAGAGTTTTCCTGCCTGGCCCACGGTCAGGACAAATCTCTCTCACCTGCCAGTCCCACAACTCAGACCCAACCAAGTAAACACACAGAGACTTATATTACTTATAAACTGTATGGGTCTGGCAGACTTCTTACTAACTGTTCTTATATCTTAAATTAACCCATTTTTATTAATCTATAGGTTGCCATATGGCTTGTGGCTTACCGGTATCTTAACATCTTCTCATGGCAGCGGCTGGCAGCATCTCTCTGCCTCAGCCTTCCACTTCCCAGAATTCTCTTCTCTGCTTGTCCTGCCTATACTTCCTGCCTGGCTACTGGCCAATCAGCCTTTTATTTATGCAGAGCGATATCCACAGCAGGTCTTCCTACTTCAAATGATTTAATTAATAAAAACGCCCACATAGGTGTACCCAGTTACTTGGGGTTTAGTGAATTCTGGATGTAAAGCTGACAACCAAGAACAGCCATCACACATGTCCCAGTCCCAATCCATCATAAAAGGAGTTCAGGACAAGAAGTCAAGCAGCAGCAGAAACAGGAACTAAAGCAGAGGCCATGGAGGAACTCTGCCAAGTGGCTTCTTCTCATGGCTTGCTCAGCCTGCTTTCTTATAGAACCCGGACCACCTGCCGAGGGGGTGTGGCAGGCTTTCTTGGTCCTCCAGCCCACAGATCATGTCACAGAGACTTATGATTAATTCTGAAAGTTCGGCCTTAGTTTAGGCTTATTTCTTATATTTTTGGTTGTGAGCCTAGCCTTTAGCGGCTGAGCTATCCCTCCAGCCCAAGTTTAGGCTTATTTCTAACTAGCTCTTATAACTTAAACTAATCCATTTCTGTTTATCTGCATGCTGCCACATGGCTCGTGGCTTTTGCCTCTCCTCCTGCCTGTCCTGCCTCCTCTCTGTCTCCTCTGGCATCTCCTGCCTAGATTCATCTCCTCTTTTTTTCTCTCTCTGCTTGGAAGTCCTACCTAACCTCTTCCTACCTGGCTATTGGCCATTCAGCTCTTTATTAAACCATTCAGAGGGTGCCTCGGCAAAGACGCATCTTCACAGTGTACAAAAAGATTATTCTACAACAGGGTGGCACCACCCACAATGGGCTGGGCCTTCCCACACCAGTCATCAATCAGGCCAATACTCCACAGATTTACTTACAGGCTGATCTGATGGTGGAATTATTTTCCTAATTGAAGTGGCCTCCTCCCAGATGACCTTGGCTTGGGCCACGATGACAAAAACCTAAGCAGTACAACCCTATTATAAATGACACCTTTAAAAATTACATCAAACTGTTTATTGGTATCATATAGAAATATAATTGCTTCTTAAGGGTGTTAACATTGTACCATGTGACCTTGCTGAGCTAAACTCACTTACTTCCAGCAAGGTCAGATTTAGGATTGATGTAAAGGAAACATTTCCCAAATACATTACCACACTGACCTTGAATGCGGTGACTTCACACCTTTTCGATCTGTAAGCCTTTTTTTTTTTTCTTGGCCTTATTTCACTGATTAGTGCTAAATGTATTGTAACAGCAGCTGCTCTCTCTGTTCCCAGTCTTGTGAAAAGCATTCCATCCTTTATGGTGAAATATGGTGTTAGCAGTGCATATTGTAGGCGCCCCAGATCAGGCTGTGCTCATCATCATTGTTGTTGTTGTTGTTATTGTTGTTGGGACAAATACTTGAGAGTCTTGAAATTATTTCTTAAGGGAAGGAAAGAGTTTTTTTATTTTGATGAAATCTAATAATTTGTTATTAAGTTTTTCTTTTGTGGCTTATGTATTTTGTTTTAAAACTTTCGTTGTGAATGCTCGTTGGACCTGGTACTGTGTTACATAAAGACATTCTCATGCAAGTATTTATTATATACTGAGCATGTTGCCCCTCATCTCCTCTTCCACTCTTCACTCCTCATCTCTCTCCCCCCAGACAGTTTCAGTTCTAGGGAAATCTTTACATCGACTCATACTTTTCATAGGATTCAGTCCACGGTCAGGTGCAGCCTGTGGTCAGGCAGAATATCACCGTGGCAGCAAGGATGCATGGTACAGCAAGGATTCTCACCTCCCAAAGAACCCATGGCCCCCAAATCGGTGCCAACAGCTGGACACCATTGTTTAAATGCATGAGTCTGTGGGGGCATGTTTCACCTTCAAACCACAACATTCTTTCAGAGGAAGGGACTTCTGGGGATGGGTCTGTGGGTCCTAGTGCCAGCTCAAGTTCGTGGTAACTTGGTCTAGCAAGATGCAAGCATGCAGCAGCTGCATGCTTTCGTCACCATGAAGCCACCTACCCCATGCCTATCTGTCACAGTGGACTGTATCTCCTCAAACTATGGGACAAAATAAAACTTTTTTTCTCCCAGGACAAAGTTTCTCTGTGTAGTTTTGCGCCTTTCCTGGATCTCGCTATATAGACCAGGCTGCCCTTGAACTCACAGAGATCTCCCTGGCTCTGCCTCTCAAGTGCTGGGATTAAAGGCGTGTGCCACCACCGCCAGGCTGAATAAACCTTTTTCCCTTAGTACATGTTTTCACCACCATGGAGAACACCCTCTGCCATGCCCCTCCTGCCGTGACTCTCATGCCAGTGCTCCCTCAGACTGTGAAGCAAGGCAAACCCCTCCTCCCTCAAATGACTTCTTTCATGTATTTTTATCAGAGTCATCAGACAAGCAATTAATACAGAAAATCAGCACCACAAAGCAGGGTTATTGCTGCGGCTCTGGGGAACTGACCCAGGTGGTTTGTAGGCCTTTGGGACTGATTTGGGGAAAGCATGTGCAAGAGTTCAAAGCCATGGGCTAAAATGTCTGCAGTGCTACACCACGCAGAGCTGCATGGGCTCTTCTGGCTAGAGTGAGGAAGGACAGAAGGCAGGCAGAAAGGCAGATGCTGATGGCCAGGCTCCTAATGTTTTATAGGAAAACGATGGTCCGCCGGCCACTCATGCAACATTTTGCCAGAGCATCCAGCTGCCGTCTGCGTGTGTCCTGAAAGTCTGAGTGAGGCTGAACTCAAAAGGAAGGCTATCACATGTCCGGGGAAGGAAGTGTTTCAAGACAGGATAGTATTCAGACTGCGGCATGGTTAATGCTCTGTGCTTAGCCTGTTTATGGTGAGAAAGAACAAAACGTGGAGCGGCAGGATGTTAAAAAACAAAACAAAATGTAGTTTAGCAAGAGAAGGAGCATGAGTGAATTAAAGGTCTGAGACAGACAACAGAGTAACTATTGTAAAATGGTTGACGTAAGTGAGGAGAAACTTCATACGCCACACTGGAACAAAAGGAAAGATGCCTTTAGAGCAGCTACCCCAAATCAAAGGCTCTATTAGTCTAAACATGCTAAGATTGGGGGTGTAAGTGCTGCAGGCAGCAGAGCTGGGGGGATATGACTATCCAAGCCTATGGGAGTCCAGATGACACTGCCATGGTTCCCGAATGCTGGACACGGAGTTTCATGGTTTGATGTTTGCCCTGCTAGATTTATGAATTGTGTTGGCATAGTCTCTCCTTGGAATGTTTGTCCCATTGTATATTGAAGGGCATGCCTTGGTTTTTATTTATGGGGATTCACATTAAGAGCCTTCAGCCTCAGAAGAGACTTTGAACTTTGTATTTTTTCAACAGAGTTGGAACTGTAATACTATGGAAGTTGGACTTTTGACCTTGGGCTAAATGCATTTTGTAATATAAGATGACTGTAAGTCTATGGGGGTCAGGGATAGAATGCCATGGTTTGAATGTGGACTGTCCCTCACAGGCTCATATATTTGAATAGTTGGTCTCCGAGTGTTGGTTCTGTTTTGGAGAGGGTGTGAGACCTTTAGAAAAATGGGTCTTCACTGGAGGTAATGGGTTACTAGGGCAGGGCCTGTGACCAATTCTGGCCTCGGTTTCCACACTGCTTCCTGGTCTGCTGAAATGTGAGCAAGAGATTGCATTTTTCCAGCACCGGGGAACACCATCATCTCTATGCCTTATCCATCATGATGGACTGCTACCTTCAAACCAGGAGCCAAAGTCAAACCAGCCTCCTTTGTGTTGCTTTGGGTATTTTACCACAATATGGAGAAAAAAAACCTAATATAGACCCTCTTTTATAGTGTTCCCATGATGGTGAGTTTTAAATGTCAATTTGACACCTTGGAAGAGAATCTCAATGAAAGCTTGTCTAGATCAGGTTGCCCTGTGGGCATGTCTGTGGGGGTTTGTTTGATTATCTTAATTGATTGGGATGACCCAGCTTAAGTGTAGGCAGCATCCTTCTCTGGACTGTATAAGACTAGAGAAAGGTCACTGAGTACCAAGCATGCTCTTGGCTGTGAATGTGATATGGCTGTTTTAAACTCTTCCCATCTCTGCTTTCCTGCTACAGTAGACTGTTAACCTGAACAGTCACAAAAGGCTATTTAACTATTACTTCACTCCGAGGAGTTGGGGATCAGAAAAGAATAAACTCCCTTGCAAGGTAGGCCTCCACTGGACAGCCATACAATTGATTTCATCATGTTCAATTCCTCACAGGTACATTTAGCTTTATCTTTTTTAATCTTATAACTTTCCATCTTTGGTTCTAGGGTGACAATAGAATTTTATGGCCTAATCTATGCCTTATATCTGCCCAAATAGATAATAAAACAGGCAAATGAAAATCAAGTCCAGACATGGTGGCATACACCCACAAGCCCAGCACTCAAGGAGTCTAAGGCAGGAGGATGCAGAGGTCAGCACCCGCCTGGGCTATGTAAGTTCTAGGACAGTTTCAGCTACATGGTGAGATCCTGTTTCAAGGATTATAAACAAATAATCAACTCTAGGGATAAAAAGAACCTGTCCAACAAAGAAGGCAGCAGTGTGGTCCCATTCTACGTTATTTCAGACTACACTACTTCTTGCTGCTCCTGCTGACTCGAGGCCCTAACACTACTGTTACTTTGCTACTTAATTCAAATATCACCCTTCAGTCACTAGTCCTCTGCTGCTTTAATAGATGTCAAAGAACGCTACTTATATAACTATAATGAAAAATAGTGACTACGAATGAATAAAAGTGGAGATAAACAATTTTGAAAGAAAGAGGTAAAATGTGACATAATTTTGAAATTATTTTCAAAAATAGAACGATGAATATCTGAAACTAATCAGCCAATATATAATAATATAAGCAGAGCACTTGTAAGTATAAAAATCAGTGTTGGAAGAAAGAAAAACTGGAAGCAAACTTGTCTGGGATGGCCTTACAGACAGGAGTCACAGACAGGTGTGAGCTGCCATGTGGGCGCTAGGACTTGAACTCAGGTCCTCTGGAAGAGTGGTGTATGTATTGAACTGTGGCGCTATCTCCCTAGCTCCTGGAAGTCAGAGGCAACCGCTTCTTTGTGTGTCTTTTCAGGACTATTTTTTTTTTTAAATTAAGCACATTTATTGCTTTGTAGAACTAAACATTAACTTTAAAAACTCAGTTAATTGTGCTTCTCCATAAGCCTCAGTTTCAGAATCTATTAATTACTTCTCAGATGTCATTGCCTAATATTTTAAAACAGGAGAAGGGAAGATGGCTTTTTTCTCACAATATAATACTGCCTTTGGTATGTGGTTATCACTTGTGTCAGAAAGATAAATTTAATCACCCTCCGGTGTCCTATTGTTATGAAATGACAGTTAATGCAATTTATTCAGTACTCTTGTTCCATTACTAAAGTGTCACTCAGAATCAGGCTCTAATTTTACAAAATGATTTAATTTTTGTTCTGGATTAAAAAAAATATCATTTCTGCCAATTTGCTTTTTTTTTTTTTTTAAACAGCCAGGAATTTCAGTGAGAAGTTAAGATGTATATCCCTAAATTATTTCAGCTCAGAGAGAAAAATGATTTTTTTTGCAGTGAAAGAAAATTATATGTGTGTGTTATAAATATAAATATATATATTAGAGGTCATCCAATCAACCAACCCTCTCTATTTGTCACCCAGGTAAACTGAGGTCGTGAGAAAGGCTAGAATTCTGTCAGCAGTCCAGAGATGCCATGACCTTATTCTGTTGATGTGCTTTGGATCTGGGCTCACGTGGTCTTTTGTGCTACACGATTCAGCCAATCGATATTGACTTGCTCCTGTTGTGTGTGTGGGCTGAGCAGTGAGCTCAGCTTCCCATCTTGAAGAGATTACAGAGGAGCCTGGGGGCCCTGGCATCCTGCTCCCCTGCAGTGAGTCCAGAGACTCACCGTGCCCAAGGCAGACTGAGGTGTCATGGCCAGCGTGACACGCCTGCCAGCCTCAGAGGAGGGAGGCGGAGGCTTTTTAAGAATAATGAGCAATTGTCCCCAGAATATTCTCCTTTGTTCAAAGCAAAGCTTGTGTTTGTGTGGGAGAGATTGGGCTTGGCACAAAGTACTGGGTGCATGAATGCTAACATGGATCCTTGGAGTCTTTTGAGATCCCTGCGTACGAGGGGCAGGGATGGGAGCGGATTGAAACCGCCCCCAGGTATCACAGCAAAGGGGCGGTGGCCGGGGTCAAAATGTAAAGATCAATATAAAGTGACTTGTTTCCGTTCTGTTCTTCGTTACCATACTAAGGAAGCTTTGGGGGCAAGAGAAGACGTGCTTTAGAACTAGACACGTTCAGATGGTGTTTCCTAGCTCAGCCCACGGAGGTAGAACGTTTTGAGTTACAGCAAACATTCAAATAAGTGTGAGTTGAAGTTCCTAGAGAAAAGCCACAGCCGTGTTAAAGATTCTGCAAGGGTAATTAATAGACAGACAGACAGATGATAGATAGATGATAGATAGATAGATAGATAGATAGATAGATAGATAGATAGATAGATAGATAGATAGATAGATAGACTGGAACTTTAGTGATTATTCAGAGTTGGAACATTGAAGGTCTGGAGCCAAATTAATTTGGTCTGTCTTCAGCCTTCTTAATAGCCGTTCATTACCGACTTCATATTTGAACTAACAGCCACATGGCCATTAGGCAAATTCTTTTGCAATGTGCTAATAGACCACCAGTTTCCACTAATCTGAAAGCTAAGAATTTCACTGGACAGCATCTGACGCTTTAGCAGAGATGGTGTAATGCGTCTACCTGAGAGTATTACCAACTTATTTTAAAAGTGCTTTGATTTATGACTTTCTGTTATTCTGTTACCATACAAACTTCCTGAAATTGTTACCCCTTGGGACATGGTGTTTGGCTAGCCTGAATCTGTGCTCCTGGGTCATGTGGAATCATGGGAGCAGAGGACCATGAGGGACAGTTTATGTGTAGACATCATGGTGCTGATTCGGGTATCCAGTATGAGCTAGTACAAAATGGCTGACATTGGATGTCCCAGGACTGCCAAGGAAAACAGTGATGCAATCTGTTACATAACTAGTTTTTGGCTGAAAGCCATTTTCGTGTGCGTCTATATAAATATGACTGTGAGGTGAGAGACCTGGGCCTTTAACTGAGCGTTAGTGAGAGCCTGGGCCTTTTCCTCTGCCAGTGGCCTGTGTGTGTTTGCCTGTAGGCCTATGTGCCTTTGTCCATGTGTCCTGTGCCCACCTTTGTTGTGGCCCATGTGTGTCCATGTGTGCCTGGGTACCTGCTAGCCTGGCACATTTACAAAGAGTAAATAAAATGAGTCTTCAGAACCTCTTCAGCTTCCCAGCCTGCGATGACCCTCCTCCTTTCCCGACACTGGGCATGGCTCTCACATGTGGTCACTCATATTTGACTCCAGAATGCATGTCTCTTCTTCCCTGTGAGGTAAGAGCCAGGATTTCATGTCAACAGAAACGTCTGAAGTTGTGTTTATGAAACACCAGTCGACCTTGGTGTCAGACTTATAGACAGGGCAATGCCCAGCTCACTTGAGAGTCGGTTTTCTTGGAGAAACATCTGTCCCCTAAGGCTGTTGGGAGTTCTCGATCCAGAGCAGCCTGCGGACCCAGCCCTGGTTCCTGGCGGGGCCTCTGAGCAGCTACTGACTCTAAGTCTCTTTTGCTGGCCCTCCCCAGAGTTCCATCAATAATAGCAAACACCTCCCCGAGCTCAAACCGAGAGTGTTCTTTCTGCCTGGGAAGGGATTTTATTGTCTCCAATTGATTTTTATCCTAAACCAAACTGCTTTACAGCCTATAACACATCTTTCCTAGGTCCTTCCTCCCTTCTATTCTTCCTCCCATCTTCCCTCCCTCCTTCCTTTCCTCTCTTCTTTCTTTGCAGGTTTTTTTTTTTCTTTTTAGACAAAGTTTCACTGTGTAGCTCAGGTTGGTTCCTGCCTCAGCCTCCCAAGTTCTGGGATTACAGATGTGCACCCCCACACTCAGCTAAGAACCCACCTTTCAGACAGGCCACTCCCACCCAATGGTAAGGGTCTCCGGAAGAAACCCCGATGGGCTCAGCCCCTTTCCTGTGCGCAACCGTCTCTCCTTCCTGCTCATGCTCTGTCTGAGCCTCATTCTTAAAAGACCCCTTTCTTCCAATTCATTTTTTGGGGGTGGGGAGCAGGAGAATTTAACCCTAAAAGGGATCTGATGCCCCTTTTGATTGGATGGCAAAGACGTAAGTGTTGGGTGGTGGCTTGGGAGGTTTGAACAACCCTTAGTAACACCCTCAAACTTGTCAGCCTTCATGTGACAGGAGGTAGGATACGGTCCCCTCCAATACAAGCTGACTTCTTACCAGAGGCAAGCAATCTTCCCAGCCTTCCTCAGGCGTCATCATAGCCCAGACATAGAGTTCCCCAGAGGCCCATGGGATTGATCCTTAGGGTGGCACTATTAGGAAGCAGTGGAGCCTGTAGGGGGCACTGTACCTAGTTGAAGTTTTTAGGTCATTTGGGATATGCTCTCGAAGGGAACCGTGTCCTGTCTCCTACCCCTTGGCTTCCTGGCCATGATGTGGCTTTGTTCTGCTACCTGTTCCCACCACTGTGTCCTGTTGACTCTATAAGCTCAAAGTAGTGAGGGCAATATAGATCAAGGACCGAATCTCTGAAACTGTGAGCTAAAAGGAGCCTTCAGCTTTGGGGGTTGATTATACTGGATTTATTTGCTATATTAATGGAGAGCTGGTTAGATGGACACAAGGATAAAAGAACATAAACAAAATAGAAACAGAACTAAGAAATAGCCACAAGCCAGAGGTGGTAGTGCCGCATGTAGACCCAGATCTCAGAAGGATGAGGCAGGAAGAGCATAGGTTCAAGGGCAGTTTGGGTCAGATAGCAAAAACCTGTCTCAAACAGAGACAAAGAAACCCCCACAAACAGACAAATCTCCCTCTCTCTCTCTCTCTCTCTCTCTCTCTCTCTCTCTCTCTCTCTCTCTCTCTCTCTCTCTCTCTGTGTTTATGGTGCATGCACCAGTATGTGTGTGTGTGTGCACATGCAAATGAAGTAGCCAGAGGTTGACATCTAGTCACTTTATTTTCTGAGATATGGTTTGCCTCTAAACCTAGAATTCACCAGTTCGGCTAGTCTGGCTCGCTAATTCACCACCATGTCTGGCCCAGCACTGGGGTCACCTAAGCCTATGCGTGCTGCAATTGCCTGCCTTTTTGTGGGGGTGCTGAGGATAAGCTCAGATCCTCAAGCTTGCACAGCAAGCCCTTTATCAACTGAGCCATATCCCCAGCCCCCCACAAATGGATTCTTAATGGGCCATTCTGCAAGCTAAGCCTGAGAGTTACCTTGTATACATTTGCATAAATTAATGTCAATTTACATGTACATAAACGCTTCCTGCCTCTTATTTCCTTTGAGGGCAAGGACTTTCTCCTCCTTTTCATCTCAGTGGCGTAGCATTGGGCTCTACACCTGGCAGGCTCTCCAGAAATATCTGCAGGCCCTCTGATGTCATCATTGGTGCTATCCTTCCTCAGGTCTGATGTGGTGTCAAGGCTCTTCATCGGTCCATTTTAAGAGCCCTGACATATTCTCCTGTGTCTATATCGCTTTTCAATCGAAGTCCATAGAAGAAAATGAAATATTTCAATTGTGAGCTGACTAGTCCAGAGCCTGAACAATAATGTTAAAATTGTTCTTATGAAGATTAACGCTAACCCCATAATCTGCACTCTATGGTCATTTAGCACTTATATGCCTACCCAATTTTCTTGGCTTTACCCCATATTTTTTCCATTTGAAACACACAGATATTAACATCTTTGATAAATGCTACTTGACTGAAAGTGTCTGTCAGTTATATTTCCTGAATAGGGAATGCTGTCTTCGGTGAGATACAGTTCTGCCTACATAGCTTGAGTGAAGTAGGCAGAAGTTGATTCTTTCCTTGAACAGAAGTCTAAGCTGGTAGCTGACATGGCTCCAACAATTATAAAGTCACTGCCTTCTATTGTTGAACAACACACAGGCACTGGCCTCATCTGCCAGCTTCAAACGGCTCACTGTTCTCCTTCTCCAAAACAGCAAGCGCTTCCTTTAAGAACAGGACTCAGAGGAAAGAAAGTAACTTCTGCTCTGCGACGCTCAGTAAGGCTCACAGAGAGGCTCCAGGGCAAGGGTGTGCTTGGAAACAGTAGAACAGTGAGAACACATTTGGGTTAGCAAGCTCTGTGCTTGTGGAAGAAGAGAGAAAGTGTGTAAAGGTGGAGTGAGGAAGATCACCTATGATGCTTTCAAACAAACTTGACCCCTGACTCCATGGTGCAGTCACAGTGGTGGCATCAGTCCAAGATCAAACAGGCAACTGATGAGCAGATGTCCCTGCAGAAGTGTGCGTGTGTGTGTGTGTGTGTGTGTGTGTGTGTGTGTGTGTGTGTGTGTGTGTGTCTGTAGCTCTGTCTAATTTTTATGAATATTTCTTATCAGGCCTATTTGCATGAGACTTCCTTACCTGCCTTTTCTTTTCTTTCTTCTTTTCCTCCCTCCCTTTTTCCTTTCAGGCTGGACACAGTGGTTTCCTTTTCATTCTGACAGTTTTCAGAGCTCATAGCCACTGCCAGAGCTTGGTCACATACTCTAAATCCAGCTGCAAGCGAGGATGGAAAGCTCTGTTTTTATTCTGGATAGTGGGTGTAGTAGGACTCCCCAAAGATGCCCATTACCTTGTCTCTGAATGTCATGACAGAGGTGCTTCCCAGAAGTGGTTAAATTAGGTATTTGAGAGAAGGGAATTGTCCTGCTTTACCTGGGAGGGGCCAATGCAGTTATGAGGGTCCTTCAGAAAAGGATTTAAAAAGTCAGCCTGAAGGAAAGCAGAGGGGAGACAAGGACTAAAGATGGATGCTCTGCTGCTGCCTTTGAAGATGGGAGGAGGGGGCCAGTAGCCAAAGAGGAAGGTGGCCTCTAGACAAAGCAGGAATGCAAGTAGTCTCCTCTAGCCTCCATTAGAAGTGCAGCCCAGCTTACCCTTGGTTATTTCCAAAACTGTAAAGTAGTAAATTGTGTTGATTTAAAACACTAGCTTTGTGGTGATTTGTCACGGCAGCAGCAGGTTACTAATACATCTATTCTGATTTATTTTTCCTGTTATGTTTTTGTTTTTCTTTTACTAAGAAAAATGAGCACAATAAACATGAGGACATAATTAGCTTTCTCCTCTATGTTTTAAAATTATTCTTCCTATTATTAATTATTAAACATGTAAAGATCTTTAGCCTGAATGTGTGTCTGTGTACTATGTACATACCTGGTGCCCACAGAGGCCAGGAGACAGTATAAAATGATCCTCCAGAATGACAGATTGTTGGGATCCACAAAGTGAGTGCTGAGAACTGAATCCAGGTCCCCTGAAAGAGCACTGAGTGAGTGCTTTTAACTACTGAGCCATTCTCTAGCCCCTGCCAATGTTTTATTTATTTTGGTAATCATTTTCTAGATACTTCTAAAGAACATTTCTGCCTCTTCAAATTACCCACAAACATTCAACTGAAAACCCCATGGTCTATCTGGATTGAAGTCACCACCAAACTCAATGCCTGTAGTTTGTAAGCAT
Organism: Peromyscus maniculatus bairdii; assembly: GCF_049852395.1. Taxonomy (NCBI): domain Eukaryota; kingdom Metazoa; phylum Chordata; class Mammalia; order Rodentia; family Cricetidae; genus Peromyscus; species Peromyscus maniculatus. The sequence goes on from NC_134858.1 coordinate 38,935,721, forward strand.
CCCTTTGGTTTTCTCTGTCTTCTAGGGCTTCTATGATTGTCCTTTATAGATCAGAGATAACAGGATAGGCTGACCCTAGCATTCTTGTTGTGGTGGTTTGAATAAGAATGGCCTTCATAGGTTCATGTATTTAATTGCTTAGTCATCAGGGTGTGGCATTACATGAGAAGGAATAGGAGTTATGGCCTTGTTGGAGTAGGTATGGCCTTGTTGGAGTAGGTGTGGCCTTGTTGGAGGAAGTGTGTCACAGGATGGTGGGGCATGGATTTGAGGTTTCAAAAGCTCAAGCAAGGTCCAGTGTCTTTTGCTTCGTGCTGCTTGTGGATCAAGATGTAGAACTCTCAGCTACTTCTCCAGCATCATATCTGCCTGCATGCCACCATGTTTCTCACCATGATGATAATAGACCAAACCTCTGAACTGTGAGCCAGCCCTAACTAACTGTTTTCTTTTATAAGCCTTGTCTTGGTCACGACATCACGTTACATCAATAGAACACTAAGATACTTGTGGTACCCAAGATTCAGCATGTCACAGTTCTTTCACCTACCTTGGAACTGCTGTCCTCCACTACAAATGAACATTCACCCTGCTCAATGGGAAGCCCATTCTCTCTGAGCCAGAACTCTGGAATAGCAGAAAGGCTGAGAAGTTCTGTTTTCCTTAGGTCATCCGCCAGCAGTAGTTTGTCAGCCCCCAGTAACAAAGCTCAAAGGTTTTGGCTTAAGCTAACCTCAGAGATAAAGGATCACCCCCATCAGAGTTCATGGCCGCAGAAACCATAGCCATTCTTTTCATCCACCCAGAGAGCTTAAGATCCCAGTTTCTCCACGGGCTTCATAGCAATGGCCTAATTGCCTTTCAAGAAGGATAAAATGCCTCCACCCCCAACCCCTTAGGCCTTTGCTTTTTGCACCAGCAATGTTTGGGATTGCTAGTTAACAGATCTGTTCTATCTTCTCCGGGAGCTGTTTGCTTCCAGAGATACAGCCCATGGGACGACGGCCAAGGTAATGGGGAAATGCAACAATCCGAAAGCTTTCAAGTTTCCGAAAGACGAGTGCATTTTCTCCTGTGCTGTTCCCCTCACCTGCTCCTTGTCCTCTCTGCCAACACTCCCTCTGCCCCAGATTCGTTGGCAGTCCAGGCAGGAGTCGACTGCCTACCAGGCATCCTCATTAAAATGCGCTGCTCATGCTAATTACGAGCCAAGATTCTCCCACGGTGGGCCTGGTCTGGGCATTGCCATTATCTTCATAAATAGACTCTTTACTTTGCAAATGGTGCTGTCATAGCCAGGCATTCTCAACCTGGCAAAGGCTCTGTGCATTCTTGAGTGGTGGAGGGAATGTGTCAGCAAGAGAAGGCAGAGGCATTCATGCCAAAGCGGGGCTCTGTCCTGAGTTCACCCCGCTCAGTCTGGGCAGCAGGCAGCCAACACAATGGTTGAATCCGAGAGTACAACCATGGTGTGCAGTAGCATATGGCCCAGATCTTCTGGGAGATTTTGTTTCCTGTCATTTTAATCTTTACAGCAAAGGCAACTTATTGCCATGTTAAAAAGAAAAAGTGAAAAATATTTTTAAGTGCTCTATTTTTTTTAAAGAATGTTCCTAGCCAAAAAAAAATTTTTTTTCATAAATTAGATGGGTGTGTAGAGGGGCAGATTGTATAGAGGGTGTGTAGAGGGGCAGTTCTTGGTCTCCCAAACATGCCATATGCAAGCTCATCTATGAGAATTTGTTTATGTGTTTAACTGCCTTTGCCTACAGAACTTTTTCTGTGTACAGTTTCTGTTGAAATGCTCAGCTGCCTTTTCCAGTGCTAGCTCGGTCTGTACTCGGTCTGTTCTGCTTCCCTCACAATATGGCCGCCCCTTCTTCCGCAATGTCAGGGTGGTTCAACATCATCTGTTAAATACCACTGTAGTAGTTCCCACTGTGTTGTTGCTGGCTTTGTCCCCATACCACACCCGGCCTACCTGTGGTCTCTAACCCTTACAGTGGACCTGCAGCTTATGGGTTCATTTTGTAATGAGAACAGTACAGCTCAGGGACACCCCCGCCCCTCACATACACACACACACACACACCTTAGTCAGGAACAAAGTAAGGCTTGAAACTTTCAGTGGCAGTTCAGAGTGAACCCCTGCCCTACACTAGATTACAGACAACTGGGAGAAGACTCTGCTCCTAGTGCTCAATAGCAATGAGTCAAAGACACAGCCCTGCAGCACGGTCTAATTAGCTCCCCGAGACGCGTTGTCAAGAAGAGCTGCATGAAAAGGCAGCTCAAAGTGTCACTGCAGAGCATATGCCTTTTTGTAAATTCACAGTTTGCCAAATTTACAATTAAAAGGGTCACAGGGAAGGTTATGTGTCAACTCCCTGGCCTTCCCACTAACAATGGTGCGATAATAAAGCACCCCTCAGATTCTGAGGTGCAAAGGAACCGGGTCAAGATCCTGTTAAAATGCTGGTGCTGATGCAGGTCTGGGTGAGGGAGGCATAGCTGAGGCCACTCTCTGAGCAGCCAGACAAGAAGAATCGGCTGGAAACCACACAAGAGCAAGTGGGCTGTCTGCACGGAAGCAGGAGGGAGACAGTGAGGATTGGAAGCTAGAGAGGACCATGAGTGAGAAAAAAAGGGCAAGATTTCACTTTGGTCTCTTACATACAGATCTCTGTGTCTTTCCCTATGTTGTATCCTTTACCTAAAAACCTCTTGCATATTCTCTGACCCAATAAACTTTCATTCATCCTTGAAAACAGCTCAGAGGTCATTGCCAGTAATTTGCCACTGCTTTAGGCTAGGCTAAGCCTCCTTTTCCACCCCTGGATAATGAATGGTTGGTGCATACCTTAGGTTCTGCTGCCCCCCACCCCCACCCTCTCAACCATGACTGTGCGTTCCTTGAGGTTAGAGACTAAGAATTAATGAGATGACACATGATGGATATTCTTTAATACACTGAGCTTACCAAAGGGACCGAGAGGGCGTCATGTAGAAGACATTAACTATTCTTCTACCCACTGCTTGGACTCAATTAACTTGAATAAAATGGATGCACAGGAGGAAAGCTTTATTAGCACAAGTTGAAAGTTAACACAAGAGTCTTCTTAAAGCAATGAAGGCCCAAGACCCAGCGTGAATGAGACAGGGAGGAGGAAACATCAAAATCCAACAGCAGACAGAATCAGGATCAGTAATGGGACTGGAGACAGGAAAGGAAGAGATGGGAAAGAAGGACCACGATAACGCCATTTAAGATATAGCCATGAGCCAGGAGGTGGTGGCGCACGCTTTTAATCCCAGCACTTGGGAGGCAGAGCCAGGTGAATCTCTGTGAGTTCAAAGCCAGCCTGGTGTACAGAGCGAGATCCAGGACAGTCTCCAAAACTACACTGAGAAACCCTATCTGGAAAAAGAAAGAAAAAAAGGTATAGCATGAAACACAATAACTTAAAACAACATGCATTTGTTAAAGGCATGGGACACAGACTAGGTAGGCATCTAGACTCTTTCATGCATCTGAACTCAATTGACAAGTCAGCTACCATGGCTTTGTCAAACATCTAGGGCATCAGGTAAGGTCCATGTAGTCCTTCACCCTAACGGGTCAGCCCAGGTCCAAAGCAGGATTCCATGACAGAAAATGAAGTATACTAAGCATTTTGATACTAGATACACCTAGATACAGTACACCATCACCACTGTTCATCTGATTAGCCAGATCACATCTGCAGTCCTTCCCAGAGTCAAGAGGTGGGGAAACAGATCTATGACTGGGTGAGAGAAGAACTTCAAGACAAATGAGAAGGTTCCAAAGCAGGCTACTAGGATTTTGGACGTTGAAATCAACTGCATCATTTTACATTTCAAGGGATGCTGGCAGGCACTAGGTCATCCTCACGATGGCTCTGACTTGGAGGCTGTCATCTTCAGGAGCTACCTTAGCTCTATTCAGATGACCAAGTTCTCCATAGTATTTATAAATCCTTGAGTTGTCCAAGAGTACAAATATTTTCCTTTTTCTTCCTTCTTTTAATTTTTGTTTTCTGAAATAGGATCTTATGGAATCCAGGGTGCATAAACTCCTGATCATCCAATCTTCAAACTCTGAGTACTGGAATTACAGATGTGAGCCACTACATCCAGTTTGTATTTTCAGTTTAATGGTTTGCTTAGGTGATTCATTAGATACAGCTTAAAAGACCACATGTCAATCTCCCGTCATTCCCAATGACCTAGTCCTTCTCAGAGGCAAATGATGTTGTTTTAAACCACCACCATCCAAAAAAGGAAGATAAAATTTGATGTAAACAAATACATATGCTTTGTTCTTGGTGGTATATTTTGATTTTTTTTTAATAAACGTTATTTCAATAAACATTTTTCTAAACTAAGGCATGAAAATGTTCTTGTTCTTTTTTAGGGCTTCACGATTTTTCCATCGTGTGACTGCATCAAAGCTCCTTTAATCACGCCCTACTGACGGCTGTTTAGTTTATGGCCATTCACTTGGTATTATGTAATTAAATCCAAAGTGATGTACAGGAAGACGCTGACAGAATCCGAGTTTGGGGCTGATGACAGTGACTGCTCTGTTGTCTTCTGATTGGAGTCTTTGTCTTAGTTGTAATCATGAAACAAACAAAAATTAAAAAAAAAAGGATGGCCAATAAAACAGCTCAGAGGATAAAGGTACTTGCATCCAAGAGTGACAATCTGAGTTAAATCCTCAGGTCCCACATGACATAAGAAGAGATTACGTTGCAGCAGGTTGTCTCCTAAACTCCACAAGAGCACCATGGCATACACACACACACACACACACACACACACACACACATACACACACACACACACACACACACACACACACACACACACGTAAAAATGCAACTTAAAAAAAAAAAACACAGAAAACTTCATGAGGCACCCGGCATGTGTCTGATATTAGGGAACTATATGTTTTAACCTGTGGAGGAAGCCATACGAGAAAACAGGCTGATAGGAAGGAACAAAGGACTAGGATTCAAAATGTAAGCCAGTCTGGGAATGTAGCCCAGGGCTGGAGTGTGTGCTTAGCATGCATAAGGCCTGTGTAGAACCCCCGGCTCCTGTCCAGGGTTTACAAGGCGGCTGAGCACCACTGGGGGCAAGGCAGTTCATTCAGGCATCTCCTCATAGGCAGCACTGGCTCCATCCCAGGTGCCTCTGCTCCGCTCTCCGCACTTTTCCACTCCAGAGACTGCATTCGAGGTGTGCAGAACTAATCCTTTGGAAACACCATGTCGTGGCCATGATCATTGGATCATGATCATCAGGTCAACTCAGACTAGCCAAAAGGACAGTCACCACTGAGAATTCAGGGAGAATGTTAATTTATCCACAGCCGTAGTGTACACTGATTGTTTCTGAATGCTAGCTTGTAAACCGGTTGCCTTAGAATTACTAAGAAGCAAGTTAGGCCTCACCTCACGCATCAGACCCATGAAACCTGTCTCTCTGGAGTCTATAATAAACTCCCATCAGCTCCTGTCAGGTCTGGGAACTCTACCAAGACAACAGAGCAAGGAAACATGACAGCGTGCAGAAACCAGGAAGCCCAGCCCTTCCAGAGTCTATATATGGGACACACCAAATGTTCTGTGCTCTGGCGGCCTGATGCTAAGTCATGGAAGGACTGAGCTTTCTCTCTGGCTTCAAGAGGCTCAGATGTAAATTCCCTGGGGTGTCTCGTCAGTCAAGCTGCCAACAAGGGTCCCTGCATGGATGAGACTTTGTAGTGGTAGTACACAGAGAAACATGTGGTAGGGCAGTACTGGTCAGGGGACCAGTCTAAATCTCCTTCTATACAAGACCTTCCAGATGTGCAGTAAATGACACAGGGAGGAAGTTTGGTGGCGACACGGCATGGTTTGAACTGGCAAGGAAGCTGGTCTGGAAAGGATACTAGATCCAAGGCTGGTCACGGAGCTGATAGGCAGGGATGACTCCTAGGAGGTGCCCTTGCAGTAACAGCCACACTGCCTCTGGAAGTTGTATGGGTTTAGACCAGTGGGTATGCAGAAAGGGGCTGAGGGGGGAAATTATTGTCTGTATTTCAAGTCTGGAGTCCATGTAGGGAGCTCTAGTTTCTCATGTGGGAATGAGGTATTCTTACCCCAAATCCTAGTGGTTGACCTGGGCCTGGGTCCTGACTGTAGATGCATCTGTTGGCCCTGGGGTTGGGCCATCAGAGACAGCCACTTTTAGGCTGAACTTGATCCTTGATATAATTTCTACCCCCTCTGTAATTGCAATTCAACTTCAGTCTCTGAACCCCAACCGGGATTCTAGGGCAGTGGGTTAAGACACTTTACCATTCCAGGGAGGAGCTGGGCAAACAAACCCCCTTCAGACAAAAGTCCTACCCATGCTTTGCAAAGAGTTGGTGCTCAATAAATGCGTGGCGAGTCCAGGAAAGTAAATCAGTGTTCATCCTGAAAAGAAGTGGTGCCTAGAGATCCATGGCCTCTCCGATGGCACCGAGATGCTTTGATGGTCTTGTATTATCCAAAATCTGAATTAGTGTTCTGAATCTGCACTAGAGTGTATGTGCAGAATGGTGTGCAATAGCCCTTTGTGCTCTGAAATTATACCACTTTCGTGACTGACCAAAAAAACTCACACGTAGAGGTAGAAGATGGAGAATCTTTCCTCACTTGTCGTCAGGGTCATGACTGATACTCCTATAACCAAACATACGATAATGAAAAAGTGTAACATGTTAATGCTTTATGTGACAGAGGAGACTTCAAAAGTGAAGACTCAGGCTGGGGATGGAGCTCAGTTGACGCAGTGCTTGCCTAGTGTTTCAGCTTTGACTGTCAAGTTGACAGCCTACAGTCATATGAGAGAGAAATTGCCTAGAGCGGATTAACCTGTGGGCATGTCTATGAGGGACTACCTTTACTGTTCATGGCTATAAGAAGGCCCAGCCCACTGTGGGTAGAACTATTCCCTGGTCCGTTGGTCCTGAGCTGTATAAGACAGCTAGCTAAGTGCAGGTCTTCAAGCCAGCCAGCAAGCAGTATTTGTCCCTGGTTGCTGCTGTACCTCCTCATCTGTGGGTGAGTTCCAGAGGCAAGGCTCTGTGGGATAGCAAGCCGACGTGCTTTTGAGTTTCCGCTTTTACTTCACGGATGATGGACTGTAGCCTGCAAGCTAAAATACACTCTTTCCTCCCCAAAGTTGTTTTTGGTCATGTTATTCGTCACAGCAACAAAATGAAACTAGAATAATCAGCATGCAGAAGGCTCTCTCTGGATTTGATCTCCAATACTATATTATTAGGTCTGGTGGTATGCATCCGTAATCCCAGCACTGGGAAGAGAGGCAAGAGGAACAGACCTTCAAGGTCATTTATAACTACTTAGTAAGTCTGAAGTCAGCCTGGGATACATGAGACTCTGTATCAAAATAGGTAAAGACCCAGGGGAAACTGCCAACTTAAAATATACATACAGTTTTTGTTAATTTTTGACAATTAACATACATGCATACACTGTATATTGATCTTATTCACTATCCACTCCTGCTTCTAACTCTACCAAGATTCACCTCTCACCCCAACACCCTCCAAACTTCATTTCTCTCCCTCTTATAAACGCATTAATTCCAATTTGTACTGCTCATATACTCACGGGCTTTGGCCATCCACTAGAGTATGGCCTACCTACCAGGGAATATACATTAAAACAAACAAAAACCCCTCAATTTCTATGCTTAGATTTTATAAAGAATAGACAGCCATGTCAAAATGTCATTGTTTGGAAAGGATATAAATTAATAGACTGTAAGAAGGGGGTGCCCAATTGGGCCTGCCTGTTCAGATCCTTCTTGGTTTTCTCTGTGGCATTCTGAAATGCTCTGGATAAGAAAGGACTCTTTCTAGAATCAAGAAAGGGAAGCCAGTTTCTTTATGATCAGCTCCTGCTCAGAAGGCGAAGCGAATGTTAGCATCCTATTTCTAGGTTCTAGGTTTGGGGTTGGCTTTGGAGAGAAGAGGTCTAGTTTCCATGGCCTGCATAAGGCACGGGAACTCTATTCTCTGTGGCTTGCTGGAAGGAAGAGGTGTTCTAGTGACTACGGTTGCCTTGTGGGAGAAAAGGGAGCAGGAGTTAGGTGAAGGAGAGACTAATTTGAGACTTTCCTACACTTTCACATCAAAGAATTTAGCATGTCCAAGAACTATCCTTTAGGGAGCCCCTTCTCGGAGCCACATGAGCATGTTCTCATAAAGCAAAGACTTCGAGTTGATTGCTTGAGTGAGATTTGCTCTCATACAAATCCTCTTTAAGTATCCACCCACGGCAACCCCAGGCTCAGAGGACCAGCTCAACCTGACAGCTTCTTTAGCTTGCAGGCCAATGACAAGCTGTGGAATGAGTAGGAACTTGGAATGAACAGGATATTAGAATGGAGAAGCTGGGGTTGGGGGATGGGAGAGAAACATAAAGGCAGGCAAGAGAAAACTGACCCCTATCCATAGGGAGAGAAGGAGAGGGACACGTGGTGGCTGTCGCTGACAGGGGGGTGTGGAAGTCAGAGGGGAGGGAAAGGTGGAAAGGGAGGAGAGAGGGGGAGAGAGAGAGCAAGAGTTTGGATGTGCTATGTAGTAGGGTGCCTTGGACTTCCGATCCCCCGGTCGCCACTTCCTTACTACTGGAATTACAGGGAGAGGCCGCCATGCAATATAAACCAGCAGCGATATATAAACTTGAACAATACTGGGGATCAGACCCAGGGCCTCACGCCTGCTAGGCCAGCACTCTACCAAGAGATCTACATGCCCTGCTCAAAGAGATTTTATTTTTGAGGGAGTTTTTCATAAATTGAATTGCCTTCTCTGCCTCTATTCAAAGCTGTAGGACGACCTTCTTCTGCCTTCCACCATTGCTTCGGGGATGGGGCTGTGATGTCCCCATGAGAATCAGATGGGGCCTCTGACACACGATCTCTAGCTAAACACAGGAGAAGTGAAAAATCAGCCCAGGGAATATTTATGAAGGAAGAAAAAACAAGACAAAACAAAACAAAAAACCACCAAAGGAAAAGTTTCTGTCTTAAGGGAAGTCAAACATGCTCGGTTTCCTAGCCCTTAAGAAGATAAATAGGGGTGCTGACTTGGTGAATTAGGGGTTGCATGTAAGCGTGAAGAGTGGAGCTTGGATCCCTGGAATCCATGTAAATGCTGGGTGGGCACAGCAGCCAGTCTGTAACTCCAGCATCTGGAGGTGAAGGAAATAGGAGACTAGTCAGCTCAGCAAACTGTGTTCGCGTGAGGGACCCTCACTCAAAGGATAAGGTGGAAGAGCAATTGAGAAAGATTCCTGATGTCAACCTTGGGCCTGCACACACACACACACACACACACACACACACACACACACACACACACACTATGCACATACACACACATGCACACACACACACACACACACACACGCACACACACATACATGCATATACACAGGCATGTTACACTCACAGACACATGGAAATTAGAAAAAGAAAGCAAGCAAGCTTTGCAGGCAAATGAGATCAAAGACAGGGGCTGTCTGCTGTGCATTAGGCATCACTACCTGTTGTGAAAACATCGGCAATGCCACCTGCCGCTCAGATGTCAGACACCTGAGACCTGAACTCAGAGCTATAGCTCTAGAAAATACAGTTGTGTGAGTGACTGTACTCTAAGCCAAGCAACTCTCATCTTGGGGAGTTCTGCTGTTCCCCCTTTCAAAAGGATCATCCTGGCTTATTAACTGTTTAGACCCCATCATGGAGGGGTGGGGTGGGTCATGAGACCCTCCCTTGAGGACCCAGCTGCTCCCTGCCACCTGCTAAGCCACTCTGCCTTGATTGCAGGTGACCTCAGGGAGGGAAGTCTAGGAAGAGGCTCCAGCTATGTGGCTAAGGGGAAGCCCTCACCCCTGCTGGGTATAGGCTTTCCAGGTATTGTCAGTTGGGAGGGAGGAGCACCCACACCCCTGTAAAGCTCCCCTCACCAATGCTCTGTAAGGAAGCCCAGTAAAGTCGCTGATTCCTTTGAGTAAACTTAAGCAGAACTGTGCCTGAATTTGTAGTTTGGACCTTATGAGAAAGGGTAGACATGCCTGGGAAGAAATCTTGGCAACGAGTCTCCCATACATACCCCAGGACTTAACTGCAATTTCCAGAAAACCTCTAATGATCCTGCTTTCTTGAAGCTCTTTGAAAATGCATACTAAGTTGTCAAGACCAGGGTGTTCTTCATCGAGGACTCGGGAGGAGATAGCATTTCATTTGCTCTTCTGTAGGCCTCGTTATGCTGTTACTCGGGGGAATTCCAGGGAGTGATGTATGCTTTTTGTGTGTGAAGTCAGCACAGCATTGTTGAGCAGAATTTCTGCAGATATTGTCAGCGGGAACATAATCTGGGTCAATGAATCATACATTCTATTTTGGTAGTTTGCCGAAGACAACGTTGAGGACATAGCCGTCCCGATGGGGAGAACTGGAAAAAGCCACTCCTAATGAAGCAGCGATGCAGCAGGGCAGGAGAGAAAGGAGAGAGACATCCTGCCCAACAGACTCTAGGCTTCCCTTCAAATGTTTGCTTAGTCACCAGCAAGTTGGGTCTTCCTTTTTCCCCTCTGGGTCCTGGAAGTAACAGCATGGCAGTGAACAACAGATGGGACAGTCTCACACACACACACACACACACACACACACACACACACACACAGGAACGTGACACTGGCCTAAGTCCCCCTCCCCCCAGGGGTGTCTTCAAATGACTGTAAACTACTCCGTTTATCAACCTACGAAGAACCCAACTTCGTCACTGAGAACAATTCCACAGACATTCAATGGCAGTGTTCACACTGGCCTACTTGGTGGAGGTCACAGGAAACAGCCAGGTTACACACTGACTTACCTCTCTGCTTGCTTAATGAAGTTCAGGTGCTGCTCTTGGTGGTGGTGGTGGGGGGGTTGGGAGCAGGGGAAAATGAGGAGGTGGTCATTAGACATATAACTTTATCTGACTTTATAAATGAAAACACTGGAGATAAATAGCGATAACAAGCCCATCGTTATTACTCATACCGGAATGACGTCTGAGATCGTCAACTCAAATGCCCTTCCGTATAGCTTATCAAGATCATGGAGAAAGAGAAATTAGCTGGGGGTTTACTCACAACCACGGTCCAGCAACCGGTCCTCAGGGCTTCACACAAGTGAGAACAGCTGTCCTTTGTTTCTGACAAGGACAGCAAGAAAAATGAAGCTTAGTCGTAGTCGAAGGGATTTTGGAGGAGACGTGGGAAAGAGTCACCCTGCTCCAAGGGTGGGAGTGAAGAATGAGCTACTAGGGTCAGTGGCAGAACAGATAGATCAATCACCGAAACCAGCCCTGAAGTGGACTACTTCTGTACTCACCCTTCTGGCTAATTCAGAGTCCTGCTGGTCCCCTCATGAGGTCTGTCAGCCATGACTGCCAAGGCAGATGGTGTTTGCCTCCACTGGAGAGTGTCTGCTCTCATGAGACTCCAGTCCACAGGGATTATCTGGTTCCATTTGGGAAATGAAAGCTAAATGACCTTCTTCCAAGATGAGCAATTATCATTCCTCATTGAGGGGAAAAGGGCTGTTTTTTCTCTCTCAAGGGGGACAGAAAACTCTCTTGTAAAGCTTAGAAGGCATTCTTCACACCAGACCCACAAGGGTGTCCTAAAGCTGGGTCCTTGGGCCTGATTGAGCATTAGAATGACCAGAGATATTGGACCCCATAGTCCAATTAATCAGGTTGAGTGGCGCTGGAAATTCTTAAACAGATCCCTCAGTGATTTATATAAATACATTTATGGGACACGCTGCAGATTAGGTCACAGGTGTCCCTTAAAATTAAAGGCTTGGTCCCCAGGGTAGTACCAGTTGAGAGACAGTGGTCTGTTTATGGACAATGGCCCAGGGGGAAGTCCTTAGGTTACTGGGAGGCCTGGGCCTCTCCTCACTCCTTTGCTCCCAGGCTCATGATGAGGTAAAACCATTTTTTTTTCTGCCACTTCCTCTGTCCCCAGATATGCCTCCCTCCATCCTCGTCACAGGTCCAAAGGGGATAAAGCCACCCCACCAAGGCCTGAAAACTCCAAAACTGTGAGCCCCAGACAACCTTTTCTCTTTCTAACTGATCGTCTCAGATACTTGTTGTGGTAACAGGAGCCTGACTCGCATGGGAGCACATCGGTTGGGCTGAGCCCAACAGACCAAATCAAACAGGAGCTACAGTGAGGCTGAAATTCCACCACTGGCGTGAAACCAAGTTGTTTACCGATCTTCTGATTAATCCAGAGGGAGTGGGATGATATTCAAATACCCAAAGAAGCAAGTACTAGTGGGTAAATAGGCAGCTCTTGCTTTAGCCTTACAAGGACACAGCCTGCTGTTAACCAATCAGCTTTCCCTGTGTTGTTCTATTTCCTAGTTCTTTCCTTATAAACTCACTGCTTTTCCATCATCCAAAGGGAGCACACAGCCTATTTGCAGCATGGAGGAGTCCCTAAGTCATGAATTGTAAATAAAAGACAGTTAGATTTATGACTAAATTTGTTGTCATTGTGTCCCCTGACATTCAAAAGGGCACTCGGGGTCAAAAAGTGCATCCCAAGAAGTCTGGTTGATCATTCTCTGAGTTTCAACACAGACTGTGGGAAGGGAAGTACCTACTCCTATGGGCAGCTCCTTTAGTGCTGTTGGGTCGCTGGATTGGAAGATGAGATGTTGTCCTACGATGGGACAGAGGCCTGTTCCCTGGCCATCAGTCCAAAGGGAGACACTTGTTGCCATGTATCCTGACTCCAAGAAAACAGAGCTGGGGCTCTCTGGGCTGTCGGCAAGCTTTCCTACACAGCAAGAGGGAGTTGTGACTCTGTGGCTCTAACCTGCTGATCCACCACAGCTGTCAGAGGGCCAAATGTGCCAGAATTTCCAAACCCCAGTGGAACAACTCTCTGTAGTACAAAGGAGATGTGGCAACTCGTGGTTACCTCAGCGGATAAAAACGCAAAGGAAACAATGAAAGCCTGCAGGTTAAGATTAGGCATCTGGATTTGGGCCTGCTGTGATGCCTTGATGCTGTACACCTTTAGACATATGACTTAGTTCCCCTTGGTGTCAGTATCCTCATCTGTGAAACAAGGGTAGCAGCAGGAATACTCAGTAGAACAATGACTGCAACATTAGTCAATTGCATTCATTAAGGCCCACCCAACTTTGGTGGTTGTTCAAGCTTTAGTCTGTTGCTGTGTTAACACTCTCTGACCAAAAGCAGCTTGGAGAGGAAAGGGTTTAGTTGTCTATACCTCCAGCGCACAGTTCATCATTGGGGGATGTGAACCCAGAAGTGGGAACCGCAGAGGAATGCTGCTTGCTAGCTCCCTCACAAAACCATGCTTAGTTAGTTTTTTATATACAGCCCAGTAGCCCCTGCTCAGGAAATCAGCACCCCACTGTGGGCCGGACCCTCCTAAATCAATAAAGAAAACCAAGACAGTTCCTCACATAGATCAACTTGATAGACAGTTGAAACTTTCTGTGGTGGTTCTAGGATGGGTCACGTTGATGGTTAATGCTAACTAGGACAGACGGGGAGATGAGTGTGCTGAGAGGCACCCAAGGGGCTCAGTTCCTCTTCACCAAAGTGCTTACATTGGATATGAAGGGATTGTGATGGGGGTGGGGTCTGCCCAGGGCACCGGCTGGTACTCATAGGCTTCCTTCAAAGTCAAAGTCTTCCTGGCCCCAGCTCTTGGTAGGATGCTGTGGGATGAGCCTTCTGTACACTGTGAATATGTATTGCTCTCATTGGTTGATAGCAAAGCTGCTTTAGCCTATGGCAAGGTAGAATAAGGTCAGGTGGAACAATCAAATTTTTGGCTGAGAGGAAGAGGGCCAAGTCAGGGGGTCATGAGCTGCTGCTGAAGAAGCAAGATGCCAGAGGACCTGTAAAGCCACAGACCACGTGGTAATACATAGATTAACAGAAATGGGTTAATTTAAATGTAAAAGCTAATTAGTAATAAGCCTGAGCATCGGCCTAGCGTTCTGTAATTAATATAAGCTTTTGTGTATTTATTTAGGACTGGGCAGTCAGGACAAAAGGCTCCACCTCCATTTACAGTAGGGAAAAAGGGCTTCCCAGATCTGCTTAACTTTTAACTCAATGAAAGCCATCACTGGACCACAGTCCTCCTCATCACCCTTGGCAGTTAGCCAAGGTATCTTTCTCCCAAGTGTTCTCCAGATGATCTAGCTGCCAAGCAGGTTTGGGAACAATGGCAAGATTGGCCAAGACAATTAAAGAGGGTCATGAAAAGGCCTCTGCCTGAGCCTGCTCACTCCCTCTGTGTCCCGGGCATCATCAGGCTGGTGATTCCACAAGTAGACTTGTAGTTGGCTTCCCAGGTATCCTTATTGAAAATGTACTTAAATGTGAAGGCACAGAGTCTTAACACCTAAGATTAAATTCAGTGAGTATACAGAATTTTCCCTACAGGAGGAGGGTAAGGGGTGGCTTGGGGACAGAGATTGATGTGGGAACAGCAGACAGGGTGGTGTCTGAGAAGAGGAGGTTTTTAGCAGTGTGACAGGCAAAGGAGTCCTCCAGGTGTAGGAGAAAGGTCTAGAATAAAAGAAGTAAAAATTCCAAGGACTAAATGCCTTTGTCACTTGGTCTAGTCTTTAATCTGCTGTCCACAGACCCCTCCTTGATGACATGCATTTTGCCAACTATTACATCACCAATTCGATTTTCCTAGCAGAACAGAACAACAGCCCTTCATTCCTGTCTTCCAGGGGGAGAAATTCTGTTCCCTTGTCCAGTGAGGCAGACAGGTGTCACTGGATTCCCAAGTCCTACTGTGCAGAAGTGAGCAGGGCGTGATGTTAGAAGATGGGTCAGTGCTTAAAGTGTACAACACACAAGAGCGAGGACAGGAGCATGGACCCCAGAACCCACATAAATCTGGGTTATATCGGCCCATCTGTAATTCCAGACCTCAAAAGGTGGAGACAGGATTCCCATAGCAAGCTGGGTAGCTAGGCTAGTCTGGGGTCACTTGAGAATCTCCTCCTTCAGTGAATGAGGTGGAGAGTGATGGAGGAAGAACCCCAGCGCCAACCTTGGGCTTCCACATGTACACGTCTATGCACCTACAAACATGTGAACACATCTATAATGCACACACACACTCACTCACACTCACACACCATATAAACATACAAAAGCAAAAAAGATAGAGAGAGAAAAGAGAAAAGAATAATTATCTTTGGAGAGAAGCTCTGATTGGTGGTGATAGACTCTCCTGCCATCTTTAGCACCTCATTTTCCCAGACTCATCCAACAGCAAGCAGGTTCATCACTCCTATTTCTAGGGCTAGAGTGGAGGCAGGAATTCGCCCCAGATGAGCTGCCCTCTGCTAAGTCTGGCTAAACTACCTCCCGCAATCCTAGTCCCAGGGTACGGGCAGCATGAGCATGTGGAGAGCACATAGAACATGTTCAATGAACGTGTCCTACACTGATGTGAGAGACCAATGGGCTAGCCTTGGCCACCTTTGCTGACAGTCACTTTCCTTGGACCCTTGTCCTCCTCTGCTCATGTGCTTGAATTGGCTGATGCTATGGCAATGTTGTTGGAACCCAGAAAGCAGCAATAATCTAAGACTCATAAGCTCTCATACAGAAAAGAATACCTCTGAATATTTTTATATTTATTACTCAGAGGCTTCATGATGTAGAACACTTTGGACATGGTGGAGAATCTTGACACTAAACTCTTCCTTATTTCCTTTTCCATCAGAAAGAACTTTGTAGACCATTGGTTTTCATAGTTCTCTTTTGTAGAAATGTGAGTTAATATCTAATTTTTCCTTCAAGAAGGGCCTGTTTTCAGAGATTAAGTTAGGGAAACCACATGTTTAATACCTAACTTTAAATAATGTGTTTCCTGTGAAGTTCTTAGATCTAGCTTGTGTCTAAGAAAATCAAGACAAAGGCTGCATTAGGTTCATTGGTCTGCTCTGTGCTACCCCTTCAATGAGGAGCCAGAGAAAATTCCAGCTGCTCTTGCTAGCTCTTGCCAGGTTCCTGACATGGGGACTCCTCCAGTCATTGGTGATGATATGTTGGCTTCTGTAGCCATCAGGACACTCTCAGCACACTGTGCAGCTCCACAGTCCACCATCCCTTATGGTCATCGGCAGGTAGAGTAGTTCACCATCCCTTCTGGAGAGATGGTCCTCAGCAGGTGGAGTAGTCCACCATCCCTCCTGGAGAGATGGTCCTCAGCAGGTGGGGTAGTCCACCATCCCTTCTGGAGAGATGGTCCTTGGCAGGTGAAGCCTTAAGTAGTTCAGCTTTTTATCCTGCGTCCATCGCAACAATCCTCTCGGTGATTCTCCAGCCAGGATCCCATGCTCCAATCAGACCCGTACTTACCCTTCTCCACACTCACAGCTGAACCTCCCAACCAATCTCCATCTTGCATGTTCAATGTCCAGATACACATAGAAGAAAACTCAACCTACTGCTCTCAGGACACCAACACTTGGAAATTTTCCCTGAAGAAGTTGTGTTATCCTTGCTTTAGAAACAGAGAAGTGGAGGCAGTCCTTCAAACCTCCTGCTGTTGTTGTTGTTTTTAAGATTTATTTTTATTTTATGTGTATGAGTGTTTTACCAGCATGCATATATGTAGACTGTATGCATACTCGGTGCCCATGGCAGCCAAAAGAGGGCACCAGATGCCCTGGAACTGGAGTTAAAGATGATTGTGAGCTGCCATGTGAGTACTGGGAACTAGACCCAGGTCTTTTGCAAGAGCAGCAAGTGGTCATAATCATGAGCCATCTCCCCAGCTCAAACTTCCTGTTCTTAACTAATATGTTGTTCTGTTTTTCTTCATGAATACCATGTTATTTTTGTGGACAATAATTGCAGTATGGCAGAAAAAATAAACAGAGATTTGAGATTAGAAATACCCTGTCTTGACCTATGTGACATAAGTAAACTTGAGTAGGTTATTCTACTCCTCTGAGGCTCAGTTCCAGTATCTTTAAGAAAGGCAAATCCTACCACCTAATGAGTAATAAATAATAAATGAATAAATAAAGGACACAGACTTGATTATCATTGACTCTTGAGTCACAGAGGTCCGGCCGTAAGTACCTACTTTCTGCCTTTTCCTCCTGCACCTTCCCTTTGGTTCCTTCATCTGACGAGCTCTGGGCCTCCAAAAGTCACAGGTCTTCCAGCTTCCAGGAACTCCTGCAGGGCAGCTGGATTCTCAGGACCACTGCTCTGTCAAAATGCCCATGCTAGTCTGCATCCCTTAAGAAGAAGGGCCGAAATGTGTCAGGATTTTGTGAAGGAGAATGGAGGAGGAGGAGCCAGGAAGACTGCATGATTATCAGACTCTGCTGTGAGTCGGACTACAGGAAGGAAGGTTGGGAAGCATCGCAGAGACTCATGAGGGCGACAGGAGACTTGCAAAGGCTGCCGGGAGCCCTTGAGCTACTGTTGGCAGAGGGCCGCCCGTATCTCCCGGGGAGGATCTCTCTTATTGTCCATGCTCTGCTGAGTTTTAGCTGGAAGCAGCCCATGGGAGTCACTGACGGGTTTAAAGCAGAGTAGTCACGGCTTTGCTCAGCCATGCTCACTGTCCCTTCAATAGCTGAGCCAAGAGGGGATAGAAGGAATGAAAAAAAAAATCTGTCTCCTGATTCCATCACTCATAGCTAGTAAACCTTCTTAATAGAAAAGACTGTGACTTCCTCGACTTTATGTTGGAGCAATCCCATCTCTCGATTTATAACACACCATAGTCACAGTCCTTTGAATTCTAGGATCATAGACATTCTAAGTTCCTCTAGAATATCCCGGTGAAGGTGAATCTATGGTAGGCTTAAGGGTCAGTTGGCTTCATTATTTCTGGGAATGAAGAGATGGGGATTTGGTTTCATCTGATCTAGTCCAGTCTGGTTTGGTCTGGTCCATTCTGATCTGGCCTTAGGTTCTGGACATGTGGCTTTGACTCTACTCTCACCTGAGACATCTGTGTCTCTCCCTTTGAGGGGCTTTGTATCTACTCTGTGAACTACCCTATGTCTTAGTAACGATCCTTTATGTACCTCTTCCCCTGTCCCATGTGCCTTTCTCAGCTCAGACTTATTTGTATGCAATATTGCTCAGAACATAGTGAAGAGGTTGGATGGCTCTTTTGCACAGGCCTTGGCATCCTCAGAAAGATCCAATTTGTATATCCCTCTTGTATGTTTTCTGGGGAATTTCACTAAAGGTCTGTGTGCCCTGAAAACTTGTCAGCTTCCCTTAGTAAATGGATAACAGCTTGGTCATTATGTCAATAGAATGTAAAACTCAAATATCAGAGCATAGTAGCATCACACACACACACACACACACACACACACACACACACACACACACACACTTAAGAAGCACAATCAGCAATATCTACAATGTACCAGCCTGTAGCTACACTTTGCTGACAGGTGTATGGCAAGCTAATTCAGCCTTCTGAGAGCTGTTCTTTGTGTCAGATGCCTAATTGCACCCACTGAAGGTTCCCATGGGAGGGTGTGACCAACTGTCCAAGTTCCTGGCAATAGTGTCTGGAAAATCTTCATCAAGGATCATGGAACAAAGAAGAGGGACTCCTTGCTCTTGGCTATGACCTCTGCTAATGTATCGAGTCTGCTCAATGCCAACACTAATTCACTCTTGCAAATAAAGGAAATAGTGATATTAAAAATTTACTGCCAGGCGAAGTACAAAGTGCTTTTCATGAATCATCTAACTTAATCCTCCCAACATCCCTATGAGGAAGTCCTTTAATGGACAAAGAAGCCCAAGTTTAGAGAGGTGACGGCCTTGCTCAACATGAAAGCTCTTGAGTAGAAGAGGTCATACTCAACCATCAAGACCAGACAGCTTCAGACTCTATCCTTTATGTACCTCTTCCCCTGTCCCATGTACTTCCTTCTGAGAGGCTGGTTTAATCCAGATAACCCCACTCACTGTGAAGTTCTCCAGGGCTGTCTCCCTGCCTCAACTATTTCATTTGCTAGCTCTCTCCCATGACCTCTTCCAATTTTGTACAAAGTCTTTCAAGAAAGACCACCAAAGTCATCACATAATACAGAATTGTTGTTTGTCTTAAAACTGACATCCTTGGATTCCTCCACTGACTTAGTGCACTCTGACACCCTCCTCTTCTGGTTAATTATAGTGATCCTCTCTCATCCCTTGAGAGTGTCAGATGTGTCTAAGCACAAGCTTCTTTCTGATATCAATCCTTAGGTGTTGTCAGCCCTAATGATGAAGAGCATCAGTGTGCACAGAGGGCCTTACCCACAAGATTATGGCTAATAAAGCTGTCAGGACTGGGTCATGAACTCAACTGTGCTTGGAAAACTGAAATGCTCTGCCAAGAGGAACCAACAGCCATCAACAACTTTTTAGAGAACCAACATTGTGTGTTTGGACAGGCTTAGATGACATGTTAAGCTGTTCTGCCTTGGACATGTGGCAAGCCGGTCATCCAGATGGTAGCCAGTGTTTAGTGAGTGTCTTCTGTCCACCCGGGGACAGCATTATGGAGAAGATTCACAGAGTCCTGGTCTTCATGGAGCCAAGGTTTAGGGGATGCAGACTGTTTCTGTGCTACCCTTACTTTTTGATAATGTTGTAAATAATACAAAAGCCCAAAGAGTGATTTTTTTTTCTAAGTGTTCTGGCTGTCTGACGATGAACTTTAATTTCACCTTGCTGCTTATATCTATCCAGTGCTCTCCAGTTGAGATAGCACAGTAATAAGATGGAAAGAGGGATGGGGAGGGAGAAGGATGAGTAGGTAGATAGTAAGCCCTGCTCATCCTAGATGTGTTTAAAAGTGATTGCTGGTATAACCCCTATACTACACTCATCAACGTGCTTTTATTCATTCATGCATTCAGTTTATCAAACATTCATCCTGTGTTCATCATCTGCCCAGCCTTGTGCTAAGTACGATAAGCTCCATGTCAATTAAGACATGCATCTCAATTCCCTGTCATGTAAATAAGCAATTGCAGGATGCAGAATAATGGGAGCCAAAAGAGGAATTGGCTGGCTTGGCCTGAAGATGTGATGTGTCTTGACTGAATTATGAAGGATAGATATGGGCTTCCCAGGCAGATGAGGAGGAATGACAGGGAAAATAGGAACAAAGGATAAGGCAAGATAAAGGAACACTGTTGTGAAGCTGGAGTGCAGTGCATGTGCAGTGATGGTCTTCTGCAGCCATTAAAAGTAATAATAGGGAAACAGTAATCAGATTGTCTGAGGTTTGGACAGAATTCTGTCAATCTATTGGCTCCCTGATGATTCTTAGACAAAGAAATAGCAACCATATTTGCACCATGCAAGCTGCGCTGAGCTATGGTCTATGAAGTCCACTCTGTTAGTGTCAAAGAAATCAGACTGAAGGAAATAAGAGTAAGACTAGAAACAAGGACACTGTATTCCATAAAACATGAGAGGAAGCCCAGCATAGTGGCACACATCTTTAATCGCAGCGTTCTGAAGGCAGAGGCAGGAGGATCTCTGTGGGCTCCAGGCCAGCCTGGGCTACATAGTCAGACTCTGTCTCAAAGCAAATAAATAAATAAATAAATAAATAAATAAATAAATAAATAAATAAATAAATAAATAAAATAAATGAATGAGAGGAAGAGGGAAGAGAGCGAAAGGTAGGGGGAGGGGAGGGAATGAGGAGAAAGGAGAAAAAGGAGGTGGGGAGAGGAAACAAGAGAGACTAAAGGCGTACCTGAATCTGCATGGAAAATGTTTCCCTGAATACAGGAATGATGGGCGCTGTGGTCATGTTCCTCCCCTTGGGGTGGATGCAGCACATGCACTCTGGACGGTTGTTTCCATAGGATCCCATGGAATGGAGGAAACACACTTCCCTAAAACATATGCTGATGGGATTATCAAAGCAAGGAGCAAAGGGTACCTAGGACAGATAAAACCCTGCCTGCTGTGGTCACCTTCACCCAGGCAAAGCTATGAAGAACTGGGCTTAGGGAGGAAGAGCACGCTCCTTAATTTCATAAAAAACAGTTTTAACGGGCTAGAATGAATCAGATTCTGTGTCACGTTAGGACCTGGACAGAGAAGAAAGAACAAGAGGGCATCTCTAAACCCCCACCCCCCACCCCCCACCCCCCCCACCCCCGGCCATCTTCATGGTCAGGGTGGACCACAGCTGAGACTGGAAGCTTCTCAGAACCAGAGTAAATTCCTGCTCCTGATTGTACTGGCTAAACCCTCTGAAGTTTTTGGACACCAGTGGACATCTTGAGATGGAAAAAAATTCCTCCTATTTGCAAATTATCCTGGTACCCTGTGTGTTGCTTATGAGTCCTGAAGGGTTTGTAAGTGTGGAGAAGATATCTACAATACATTTAAAAATAATTGAAGAAATTAAGTTTCAAGTTAGTAAGCATATTATGAGCCTGGTGGAAATATATACAGTGGGTACATACTCTATGAGGACAATTAGGCTTTATTTTAAAAATTAATTTTTTATTTACATTCATGTGTCTTTGTGAGTGAAAGTCTCATGTGTTTAAATGCCCAAAATGTCCAGAAGAGAGGTCTGGATCCCCTGGAGCTTAGGGTATAGGCCATTGTGAGCCACCTGACTTGGGTGCTAGGAACAGAACATGGGTCCTCTAAAAGAGCAAGAAGTGATCTTAACCACTGAGCCATATCTCCAGCCCCAAATTATGCTTCACAAATGTCATCCTACATTATCCACGGGGGATTGGTTCCAAGGCTCCTGAAGGAATGAAAGTTTACTGAAGTCCAAGCGCCCTGAATAAAGTGGTGCCGCACAGGACTCACACATCTTTCTGCAGGCCTCTGAGAATGTCCAGACTGCCTTTAGTGCCCAGAATAAAGCAGAGACTGTGGAAATGGGCGTTCTGCTACAGTGGAGAGGAGGGCTGACAGCATGCTGCATGTAGTTAGACAGTCTGGAAAACACACACCAAAATGTTAGCAATGATTTTCTCTGTATTGTAAGATTGTGTGTGTGTGGGGGGGGTTGACTTTGGGCTTGTTTCCTTTATTCCTGCTTTCTAATTTTTCCTTGATGATTATCTATTACTTATATGGTGATGATAATATTACTAATAAAGATGAGAGACTTTTCAAATCATCTTCCAATCCTATGCTCTTCCCTACGGCCAGAAACACAGCCAAGACAAGCCTGAGGGAAATGAAGGTCACACACCAGAGAGGTTTCTCTGGACTCGCCTCAACCTTGGTCAATCTGCTGTATGGAACTTGTCCAACATGATGGAATCCTAAAGTGCCAACCCATCTCAAAGAGACATGTCTTTGAGTCTACCCCTGCGGGAACAGGAGACTACAAAAGTGGACAGACTGGGGCAGGGATTGAGAAGCATCACAATGTGTTGTGTTGTATGTGTACATGCATGTTTGCATGTGACTAAGAGCCCATGCCCATGTGTATGTCTGTGTGTGGAGGCTGGAGGTTGACGCCGAGTATCTTCTTCAATCACTCCCCATTTTATTTATCGAGGCAGGATCTCTCCTTGAGCCTCATAAATTTGGTTTTCTAGTTAGGCAGCTTTCCCCAGGCTACTCTGCCTTCATTCCCAAGCACTGGGATTACAGGCAGGCTTCTGTGCTCTCCTGGCTTTTACATGGTTCCGGGGACCCAAACTGTGGGCTTCACACTTGGAAAGCAAGCACTGTATTCAATGAGCTGTCTCTCCAGGTCCATGAGAAAGACTTTTGCTGACTATGTATTGTGTGGTGGCTTTTTCCTGAGACCATAATGCTATCTTGGGTTTTGCTCCCGGTAGCTGTGGAAACTAGATCAGATCAGTACAATGCTAGCCAGGTCTGTGGTAATGGTAATGGAGCTATGGACAGACACTCACTCTGTGGTGGAAGGGAGGATTAGGGACCCTCACCTGAAATTCCTCCTCCTCCAGCTGCAAGTGAGCCTGGGAGATACCAACCTATGTAGAAGTTGGAAGATTAACTGAAAATAGGACTCTGTGATGCAGCTTCCCTGAGGATGCCATCCATATGGAGTGGGACTTGGTGGCCCTGAAGCTGTTTGGGGGTCACCATGCTCCTGGAAGTAACCCCTCAGGTGAGCTTAGTGAAACAAACAAACAAACAAACAAAAGCTGAATAAATCCACTGGTCTCACTAAGTTGGACTTCGGAGAAGTATACTTTGGCCTGTTATTCATGCCCATCTGTGGTGACTGGACATTCATTGTGTCTCCCTGGGAAAACAACACCACATCACGTCGGCTATCTGGAATTTTTACTATTGTGTTATCTGCAAACAACATTCATAAGACCAAACTCTTCTACTCAGAGTGACATTCCCTCCATTAATTTTTCCCCTCTAATTTGGACAGATCTTTGCTCTAGTCCCCATCCACCTCTCTAACCCCCATTATGGGATCATAAACCCCATCACAAAATCTGAGTCCTTGGGGTTTTTGGAGTCTGGCACATTGGAAGTGTGAGATCCAGCCATCTGGCTGGCTAAAAAGCAAGCGGTTTTGAAATATTTATGTCCGTGAAGAATGAGCCACGAGATTTAGCTGTGTGTTAGAGGTTGAACAGACATGCACAGCTCTTGGGGCCCCGGCAATTCTGAATTCTGCT
Organism: Peromyscus maniculatus bairdii; assembly: GCF_049852395.1. Classification (NCBI taxonomy): domain Eukaryota; kingdom Metazoa; phylum Chordata; class Mammalia; order Rodentia; family Cricetidae; genus Peromyscus; species Peromyscus maniculatus. The sequence continues at coordinate 38,959,532 of NC_134858.1, forward strand.
GAATTCCTCCTGGAGGAGAAGGCGGGTACAAAGCCTGCTTCATAAAGAAAGAAAACTGCACAGCTCTCCTGCCCCTTGCTTGGCCTTCTGTGTGTTTTCTGAAGGAATATTGGTGGAGAGAGAGTGAGCTGATGCAGAGATTAATAACCCAGGATACTCTCGGAGGCCCCATAAGCTTTAGAAATGCTTTACGGAGCTGAGTGAGTAAGAGTGGAAGAGAAGAGCCCATCTTAATCAGCAGTGTGAGTTTAAATTTGGGGCTCTCTGCAAGGGTCATTAGCTTTCATTAATTACACAATAAACAGAGATCTAGCGGAAAGGGGCCACTGGTTACAGGAGGCTGGATTGGGAAGGCAGTTCAGGTGTCCTTGGGTGCCTGTGGTACCCTGAACCTGGATACACAATTCTCCCATGAGCATCTTCCTGCAGAAGAGCTGAAAGGACCAGCCATATTTCCAGGGTCAGGGAAGGAGGACCCATAGACCACATCTGAGGAGAGCATCATTTGGTATTCTATCAACTTTATTGTGTGGCAAAGTGGAAAGAACAAAGACCCCTTTCTGCTCTTTCCTTTTCTTTTACATTTCCAGCCGAATCGGTGGGTATCAGCTCACTCATATGGATGGTGTTCTTGGGGCTTTTCCAGATTATTTTAAGAAGGCAGGCGTTCGCTGAAAATGAGCAGTCTGTTTTCGTATTAATTTTGAAGACCATCTGTGATGGATTTACTAGAATGCTAATAATATTTTTGCTTTCCTCTATTTTCTTTCCAGAGCCACCTAAATATCTCCACAGTCTTGTGAGATATATATGTACATGTATTTGTATATGATATATATGTATGTATATGTCTACAAAGCTCTGCTGCAGAGGCCATTGTCAAAGATGGTAGATGATGATAGGACTTCATGTGGCTCCAGTTGCAGGGAGCCAACCTTAGGCTCTTTTTCTTAAACCTAGTGTTGACGTGAGGGGTGTCTTCTTTCTGAACACTTCTACACCTCAGATTTGAGGATTTGTGTTCTGGGGTGTCCTCTCTACCTCAGAAAATAGAGCCACCGAAGAAATGAATGATTGGACTGCAGAGAAGTCACTAAGTAGCTACTGGTGAGTGCTGAGCCAGACATTGGGCCGAGATGTCCTGAAGTTCTCATTTACTCCCTGTCAATGATTTTGCAGTGCTGTGACCGTGATACCGGACAGAACCAGCCCAAGGAAGAGAAGATTTATTGGGGTTCGGGGTTCCTGAGAGTTTCAGTGTATCACAGTGGGAAAGGCAAGGCACAGCCACTTAGTTTGCGCTGGTGGGAGCATGTGGTGGGGTTGCTCACATCAAGAAGAAGTAGAAGGCAGGAAGCATGGTAGGCACCAGAGGCCAGCTATAACCTTCAAAGGCACACTCCGAGTGACTCACTTCCCGTAGTTAGGCCCCATCTCCTCAGGTTCCACAGTCTTCCACAATAACGCTGCTGTCTGAGGAAGAAGCGGGCCTGGGGAAGACACCACACATTCAAACTATAGCACTGCATTAACAGCTCTGAGAGGGAGTGACAGAGTACATCACAGATGGGAAGTCTAGGGCTTAGGAAGGTAAACAACATCCCCAAGTCTTCATGTTAATGTGAGGTCAGGATTGGATCGCATATTATTTTATATAGTAAATTGAATTCCTATGCTAAGTATTGTATTTTCTAGAAAGACGTAATAAGGAAGCATTTGAAAATGAATCCACCCCTGTAAAGAAATTATCTTTTGAGTCAGAAGAACCATTTCCTACCTTTAACCTAACTCCTTCAGCTCCAGGCGTAGGGCCACTTGGGGGTCTTCTGGATACATTATCAATGTGCATTGTGGCTGTGATGTTTTGTCAACTGCATCACAGTTGGAAATCACCAACTGTGATCACCATGGAAACACGCCCTTAGGTGTGTCTGTGAGGGATTGTTATAGATTAGGTTGAGGTGGCCAGATTCATGCTAAATGCAGGTGATTCCATTCCATGGCATGGGTCCTCCATTTCATGAAAGGAGGAAGCTAGCTGAGCATCAGCATTCATCTGTCTTTGCTTCCGGACTGTGGATACATGCCCTGGCCACCATGACCACCATGTCCACCCAGCATGATAGACTTGACTAGAACTGTTATTCAAAAGGAACCCTTCCTTCCTTCCTTCCTTCCTTCCTTCCTTCCTTCCTTCCTTCCTTCCTTCCTTCCTTCCTTCCTTCCTTCCTTCTTTCCTTAAGTTGCCTTTTTAGTTATTTTGTTGCAGCAATAATATAGCAGCTCTTGGTATTAGTAGGAATGTAATTGCTTTAAGAATTGAGGGGTCCCCTCCTGACAAATAACTTATCCAGAGGACCCGAACAGCAAGGAGGATAATTCTAAGTGCAACAGGTCTCTCCAATCTGGCCCTATGTCTGCGTCTCACACAAAGCATGGAATGAGACGATATCTGGTCTCTTTCCTCTCCTCCCTTGACATCACTGTTGTATCCTTGTAGTTCATTCGAGAAGCTTGTGAGAGCACCATGCTAGAAGCGTCGTAGAAGGCACTCTCGGGGCTGTTGGTTTGGTGGGCCCACTTTCCCTGACATTAGAGCTTCTAGCCATCTCTCCACTTTGCACAGCTGCCCACCCCTGGCCTCTCCTCACCTTCTCTTCCTACTGCTGAAGAGCAGGACTCTTGACTAGAATTGGACTGAAGTCCCTTGGCAGGAACAGCAGCTGTCAAGGAGACAGGCTGATGGCTGGACCACTAATGTGTGAACCTGGGAGCCAGTTGTACCAAATGTGATCTTCAGATAGAAAAAAGACAAACAAGTTAAAAAGACAGGAGCAGAGATGAGTCAGGAGCAGAGACGGAGAGCTCGTCCCTGTCTGCTTCGAGTGCCCTGCCTCTGGCCCTTGTTTCCAGACACATCCTGTTTGTCATTTTATAATAAGATCCTTCTGTTTTTCTGTAGTCTACCTTGAAATGGCTTCTGTGCTAACAACCGAGGGTTCTGATGTCTGAGCTTTGTGAGTTAGTGTCCTATCTTAACTGCTCTCTGAAGCCCTGGTGTTAGGTCCATTTTCCCTGTAGGCAAATTAATTTTGCTCAGTCCTGGAGCAGCAGTTTATCTCCGTATCTGTTTTCACAGGTGAGAAAGAGGCATGGATCAGCACTGCTGGTAGATAAACAGCTGAAGAGGAAATGTGCTGTAGAGAGTGAACATCTATTATCCTGGATTATGATCGATGGTATGTTATCAGACTGGCTCTTTTTTCCCCCTCCTGTCTGTGTAGCCTATAAACCTGAAGATTGGAGGAGAACAAATCTTGTCCATAGAAGCCGTAGCTTTTCTTTATGTCCCCAGAAAGATGCTAGCCAAGAAGACAGAAGGTCTTCTTCACTAGTATCAAATCAAATGGGAAAGAAAATGAGAAGAAGTGAGGGTCAGGGGGAATCTGGGTGAGACGACACTGTCTAGGAGCCTGCATGCTGGGTCAGTGTCTCAGCGCATAGTAGGGCTGTGGTTCCTACTCTCCTTCGTTCTCATTTCCTAAATGGAGTACAGGCTAAGGGGAGCAGCCGGGAGGGCAATGTGACACACATATAGGTTTCCTAGGCAGCTATAACAAAACACCACAAACTAGGTGGTGTTAAAAGCAGAAAAAAATACATTGTCTTACCTCTCTGGAAGCTAGAAGTTCAAAAATTAAGATGTTTGCAAAGAGGAAGGGGAGATCCTGCCTGTCCCTTCCCTGGCTCCCTGTCATTCAAGCTCATGGCATTCTGACTGTGAGCCTTCACGTCATCTTCTACCTGTCCACACTGCTATGGCCACATTGCCCTCTTCTTGTAGTGACATCAGTTTTATTAGATTAAGGACCCACCCTGTTAGACTATGACTTCATCTTAACTAATCATACCTTATAACAACCATGTTTCCAAACAAGGTCACATTTTGAGATACCATAGGTTTGGCTTAGGAATTCAACAAATACTCATTTGAGCTTAACTTGAAGCAAGGTAGTTGCCTCAAGGATTTCGGGCTAATGCAGTGGGTAAATTAAGGTGCTGATGAACCTCAGAAAAATAATTGTTTTCAAGGCAGGATTTCCCACAGTACACCAGGTGGCCTGTGATTGATGCGCAGGCCCCACTGACCTCAAACTCATGATCCTCCAACCTCATCCTGCCAAGATCTGTGGTGACAGATGTTCTTGTTTGCTTTCAGTGACTGTGATGTGTAGCACAAATCTTAAAAGGTGTTATTAATAAAATCAAACCTGAAGACAGGTATTGGAGTGAATGCTGGAAGATCAGAGAAGCAGAACAAGCCACCTCTCCTTGCCAATTCCTCAGCTGACCCTGTTTCCTCGGACTGGAAGCTTCTGAGTCCTCATCCAAATGGATCTCAGCTGAACTGTGCTGCTCAAAGCCTAAAAGCTTAACCAGGCCTAGTTCCTGGTCCTCACACCTTATATACCTTTCTGTTTCCTGCTATCACTTCCTGGGATTAAAGGCATGAGTCACCAAGACTGGGTGTTTCCAGTATGGCTTTGAACTCACAGAGATCCAGATGGATCTCTGCCTCTGGAATGCTAGGATTAAAGGTGTGCGTGCCACCATTTTCTGGCCTCTATATCTAGTGGCTGTTCTGTTCTCTGATCCCAGATAAGTTTATTAGGGTGCACAATATTTTGGGGGAACACAATATCACCATGGTGATGAAACACTCTGACACAAAGCTATTGGGGATAAAGGGTTCATTTCAGCTCACAGGTTCCAGTTCATCCCTGAGGGAAGCTGAGGCACAAACTCAACATAGGTACCTAAAATAGAAACCACGGAGAAAGCTGCTTCCTAGCTTGATCCCCCAGGCTTATACTCAGCTAGCTTTCTTATAGCTCAAGACTGTTCTGCCCAGGGGTGGCACAGCCCATAGAAGGCTAGGACCTAACTCAATTAGTAGTCAAGAAAATGGCCCACAGACATGCCATAGGCCCATCTGATGGAGGTAGTTCCTCAGCTAAATGTTCTCTCTACCCAAGTGACTCTTGTTTGAGTCAAGTTGACAGCCAAAACTAACCCATATAACAGGTGTGCGTTATCATGCCTTAGATTGTCATACTTCCTCAGAAATTTGGTAAATTGATTGGGTAGCTATGAAAGACTATTTTGATGAAGAGTCACGATTGAGAATTTCTCCCAAAGGAAGGCATAGCCAGGAAGTAGCATGGGGAGTATGGAGGTATAGGGAGAACACGAGGTTGTCTTAGTCCATCTTACTATATCCAAGAGAATAAAATGGGATAGGTTAGTAAGACTTCAACCAAAGGATATGGGGCTCAAGGCACATCTATAATCCCAGTGTGGAGACTAAAGAACCTTTCGGAAATTGAGGCATCAATCCCACTGGATGTCTCAAGTGTGTGTGGTTGGGATTAGATAACAGTTGATATGAAGAGGAATTCAGAATCAGACCCTGATTATGGACATTTTATGGCTAGGATTCCATATTTGCCACTCTGGCTGAGAAGAAGTCATAGCCTTCTCATTTTTAGTCCCATCACAGAGAACAGGTTTCAAATAAAGGACTCTGCAAATAGTGGTTGATCAAAAGAACACATGCCTGCATCAATTCGTCAGGACTGGCTGCTCAACCAACAGGACTGAGTGTTTGTAACTAGATCCTACATGGGGAGAGACGGAGGGACAGGAGATGACGTGTTCAATCTGAGCATTTATGCCATCTATGCCTGACATGGAGCAAGGAGGAAGAAAAAAGGTAGAGAGAAGAGAGGAGTCTGAAAAGCATCCTAACTATTGCTGATCTGGCCTTCGCCAACTAAGTTGCATTTGCAGTTTATAATAAATCAATAGGTGTTCCATATTCAAATGTAAGAACGTATTATCTCAACTGAAAGATGAATTTGAATTATCCTTTTCATTGTTTCTCTCCATTCTATAATTGGTTATATTGATTTCTTCTGTCTGGGAAGTATATCGGAACCAATGCATAATTACTGTGAAGTTGTATTCCCGTTAAAGTAATAGAAATATTCCTGGGACAGTTAAGTGTTAAGTATTCCTGTGGGTGATCACTACCACTCCATTGAGTACCTGGACTCCAATTGTTTCGGCCCACTAATGATAAAGATAGAGAATTCAAGGAAGAAATTCTTTTATTCTATTCACAAAACCAGAAACATATGGTTTTAGAAGTCACAGTAGAGAGTTTTTTTTTTTTTTTAAATAATTCAAACTAGCTACCAACAAAGAAATTTCTATTGGCTTTGCAGGAATCTGATCATCCAGCCAGTATGAGAATGTTTCCAGAGATGGAGAGCTCATCTGCTTGCCAGGAAGTCAGCTTTGTTATTGGACAAGAGCCTGAGAGGGACTGGGATGAGACCCAAGAGTCTGTATTGTAATATCAATGATGTTGTGTTATGGTATCAAGCCACAGCAATGCTCAATTGTGTTTCAGAATCAGATTGGTGCTTTCCAAAGCTATTTCAGCTAAGTAGCCTATAGATAAGGCTACGATCTTACACAGAAGCAGGATGTTCAGGGAAGAAGAGAAGGTTGGAGAGAAACTGGGTTGGGGCTTTGAATTCAAGGGATCCTCAAAGTAGTCAGCTGCCCAGGGATGAGGGTGAGGCCTGATAACAGCTGGTAATTACACCTGTAGCTTACCAACCTCTAATGACCAACTCCAAAGACTAAGCCTATGAGCATGGGGTGTTATCAGCTTAAAATGGTTCAGGCATGTGGTTGAACAAGGCCCATTGGGAGCCTAATAAAGAGAAGCAAGAAGGAATGATGTGGGATGGACCTCCAAGGCCTGCTCAGTGTCCTCTAGCCCTCTCAGGCCCACAGTAGCAAACTTCCTGTTGCTTGTAGTTTGCACACCACTGCTAAAGACATACTGGTCTAGGGCCAGGAGGATGTCCAGTAGGTAAAGGCGCTTGTTCTCAAGACTGATGACAGGAATTTGCTCCACAGGACCGCATGATGGAAGGCGAGAACTGATTCCCACAAATTGTCCTCTGATCTTCACATATGTACTATAGTGGATGTGTGCTCATGCATGTGTACACACACATGTGCACATACATACACACACACAAATAAATTTTTTAATTTAAAAGAATAGACATAAATAAAAAAGAAATACTGGTGCCAACACCTCTTTTCATCTCTAGCAGGCAAAATCATGCCCCAACACCCTCCACAAGGCTGTACTGTGGCTCACTGCAGTATTGCCCTCCTTTATCACAAGAAAGCACTTCCTTATCATTTTACCAGAAGCACATAAGCCCCAAAAGATGTTCTGAGATGTGATATTTAGTCTTGTTTGTTAACATCATCGAGAAGCCATTTTTGTGTGGGTGTGTTTGTGGCAGGGCAAGTGCATATGTGTACGCGTGTGCGCGCGCGCATGTATGTGTGTGTGTGTGTGTGTGTGTGTGTGTGTGTGTGTGTGTGCCTGCACGTGGAAGCCATAAGTCAATGGCAGATGTCTCCCTCGGCCACTGTCCATCTTAGTTTTTGAAACAGGGTCTCTCACTGAACCTGGAGCTCACTGGGGATAGAATTCTAGCCAGCAAATCCCAGATATCCTCCTGGCTTTGCCTCCCTGGTGCTGGGATTACCAATACACACCACCACACCCGGCTTCTTATGTGGGTGCTGGGGATCCAGACTCTTATGTTTTCATGCCAAGAACTACACCAACTGCCTGGCTCCCTGGGCCCAGAATGTCCTTATTTTCTGAGGTGGAAGGGCACTAGTCCTTTTATTTTGCATATGCTGTTGGGACAGGTTCCGGGCTTCATACACAGTAGGCAGGTGAACTGAGCTGGTCTCACAACTTATTGACAATAGTTTTTGAGAAGGTAATTTTGAGATGGCCTAATAGACGAGAAGATGCTTTCTATGCCAAAATAGGATAATGGAGAACTATCCCTGGGTCACAGGCATAGTTGATAGAAAAGTCCTTGTGGTATGGATGAATTTGAACATTTCAGAATGAAGGTGTGGTTCAGTAGATTATGACTACATGTGTCTGACAGGTGGGGAGGGAAGGTGAGGTGATAGGGGAGCCATAATCCGGTGCCAGATAAGAACAGGACATTGTAAGAAGTTGAAAAATGATGTTGATTTTATTTGCCCTGACTTGTGCAAAACCACACTGGTTTGGGGTGACCACTGCATCTTGTTTTGAAAGTATTCGTATGCGGTTGTTTCCTAGTCAATTCTGGGATTCTGATGGGGGTTTGTCTCTATCTGTTTTCAGTCATTATAACAAAATACCTGAGACCGAGTAAATTTGTAAGGATAGAGATTTATGTGTTTCCAAAGTCTAGGAAGTCTGAGCATGCTGCTGGCATTGGCCGACAGTGCCTGTAGAGGACCTTCTTGCTGCATCATACCATGGCTGAAAGTGTCATACGGCAACACAGCATCAGGGTTGGGCCCTCTGCTTCTACTCAGGCCACTAGTTTCTTCATGAGGTCTCCATCCTCATGACTTCTTCTATTCCTAACTCTTGAAGGCCCCACCTCTGACCACCATTAACCTCTGGATTTGGGGGTCACATTTCCAATACACAAATGTTTATTGTTTCCATAATGGGGCTGGTGTTGGATTTCAGTGTGTTTTTTCCAAAGCCACTCCACTTTCCATGCTGAAAACTAGGACAGGATTTCTCAATAGCTGGTCCTCTTTTCCATGGCTTCTTGGAGATTTACCAGGGTTGATGTTGAGCCTAGACCAGCAGGTTCCCACAGCACTTGGGGGTGTTATCCCAATAGGCTGTAGATACAGACAGTGGGTACATTCCTTTTTCTACGTTGCCTAGTACCTCCACCTTTATTCCTCCTTTGATGGTATTTGTAGTATTCTTTTCAATTGGAAGATCTCACTTGATGGAGATGTACGGTGGCACCAGAACGGATCCCACTTTCTCCCACCGGTTCAAGTTGTCTCATCTTTTTCCTCTTCCTGTCTGCTACCCTCAACATTAATTAACATCTTGCTTGAATATTTCCTAACAGTTTCAGTTCATATGATGTATTGATGCATTGCCTTTTCAGTGCTGATCTTCCTTTTATCTCTCTGTCTGTTGGACAGTAGCAATCATCTTTTCTTCCGATTCCCAAACATCAGGGCAGTCTTGATACTTTTGCTCGCTTCATTTCCAATGTTTGGTCATTTCTTATGTTGACTGGAAGCCCCACTTGAACATTCCAAAAATACAGCTCAAGAGATTTAATTGAAAATAAATAAATAAATAAATAAATAAATAAATAAATAAATAAATAAGAGGAGTGGCCCTGATGACCTGGACATTCACTGGTTGCAAGCAGAGAAGGCCCTGAGATCCTGAAGATGCAAAGAGGATGCAGTCCTCTGTCCTCTATCTTTGCTTATTGATGTCACTTGTTTTCATGTTTCAAAGGCTCCCTGCCTTAGCCACACCATCTAACAAGGGGGCAGGGGTTCTTTTTTAATTCTTAAAACTATATATATTGTGTATATATGTGGGGATGGGCATGTACCACCATGAATGTGTGAAGGTCAGGGAACAAAAGTCTATTCTCTCCTTCTACCATGTAGGACCTGGGTGTCATCCTCAGGTCATCCATCAAAACTGCATCTACTCCAAGACTCTCCTCACTAAAGGGATTAGCAAAATCTCAGGGAAGGCTTCTGTTGACCAGGCTCAGGACATACCCTACTCTAAATTAGTCCTTGGGAGATATGTGGTTGTCATTGGCCAAGTTGGAAGTATGTGTTCTCACTCAAGCCATCAGACCGATGAACGTTAAAGAGGATCATCCATAGTTCTCTTGGGAGAAGAGCGGGTTGGGTACCACCCAGCAGGACACCCCTCGTGAGCCCTGCCCTCTTGTGCTTCAGTCTCTTTTAAGTGTCATTTAATTTATTTGCTGTGTTCTTCCCCTGTTTTCTGCTCCTACCACAGCTGTAGCTGAATGTTACATTTACATTTTGCCGGAGTTTCTTGGGAGGGCTCTGCAAGTGGTCTCCCAGGTCCTGTTCTCTTTGGAGCAATCCACATGACACAGCTTATATGAAGGTGTCTATTTAGCCAAGTTTACATACAGAAATGTTCCTGTAAATCCCAGCACTCAAGAGGCCGAGGCAGGAGGATTCCGAGTTTGAGGCCAGCCTAGGCATCTGAGCAAGCCCAGGCATCCCCATCCCAAGTCTATAAGAATGTGTTGTACAACTCTGTGTACCTGACTTTCCAACTCCCCACCCCAGGTGATTCCCCTAGAATAATCTTCTAGCATGCTTTTCCAATGTGCTACCATCTGCAGAGGCTATAATACCAGGGAGAGAGTGAGAGCGACATCATTCAGAGGAGATATAGAAGCACCCCGTTTAACTGGACTAGCTGATGAGAGGGATGCAAAATGGCAGCAGAACTAGACCCCAAACACAAGGAACTTACAATATTGAAAAGAGAGAGAATGCATGCATCATTTATACGAGTATGCAGGAGCTATGTGAGGGACACCTTTCATATATTTTATAGATAGCTTGTGGCTGGACCAATGAATGACAATACCACATTGGAGATGTTTTATCTGACTTGAAGGATGGGAAAGATGCTTCTGGCTAAGAGGAAATAGGGATATGGGTGTGTCTGGCAAAGTGAGCAGCTCAAAGCCGTGGCTAGCTGGGCAGGAGGTCAGAGAACAGTGAGTGATTCAATAAGCACTTTGTGCAGGATGGTTGGAAATAGACGGTGACCTGAGTTTAGACTGGGTTCTGCACGGTGTTGAATGATGCCAGAATTTGAAGATGGTGACAATGAAGCTAAAAGTTGCTAAAAGAGAAGTGAAGTCCCCAAGGTTAGCCAACCATTTTCTGTAGTCTGAGGGGTTAATTATCTTCTATGTTCCTAAGAAAGCAAAGTCCTGGGACTGGTCCAGCAAGCCTTTTCCCTCCTTAGAGTGGGGTTGGCTTTTTCTCAGCATCAGAATGTACACTGGCATTGCTGTAATCAGGACTCATGTCCAGAACAGAGTTCAGCACTTGGGCCTCCAAGACTCCAGGATTTCCTCCTGACTAGCCCCAGCCAGGCTGGGTTCATCTGGTGTTTTCTTGTGCAACAGCAGCAGCTCCAGGGGGCTGTACATGACCTTACAGCAGGCAGTGGACAGAACGGCATGGGGCACGGCCTGTCTGCGTGCTCTGTGTGTGCTGCGATTCCCCAGCTGGCCTGAAGGTCAGCCAAGGGAACATGTTTGTGCAACTGGACAACAGTCTAAGCTGCTGCTGCTGCTGGGTCCCTTTCTTCCCTTTTCCTCTCGCTCCAAAGCTGGGACTGGGAGTCGGATTTGCTTCTGGCCAGGAGCTTTCCTTCTTTGTCAACTGATTGTCCCTTCTCCCCACCCTTCTGAAAAGGAAGGGGTGGGTTTCTTGGCAGTATTTCTCATGGTTTCTGAAAGGTTCCCAATTCTCAGCTGGCAGCAGCAGCTTCAATGTTTTGTGCAACATGAGACAGTGTGTGTGTCAGGACTTTGTTCCAGGGCACCCTGGGAAACACACCACATAGGCAGCCCCTGGCATCCCTCAGGAGTCCCTGGGAAGGGGAAGTAAAGGATGATGGTGTGTGAGCCATGTTTGTGCAAGGTAGCCAGTTTGGGGGGGCTTCCTATTCTCATGATGTTTGTCTACTAGGATGAGGTCACAGATGCCTTGCCCAGCTTCAGACTACTTTAGAAAGTGCAGGATGATGAATAGAAGTCCTATGGGGAGAACTCCATTTGAAAAAACTGTGTCCTACCCCTTGGTCCCTATGTCCTGTTACTAAAGTAGGGTGAGGGGCAGAGCCTGGCCCCTTGGTCCCTATGTCCTGTTACTAAAGTAGGGTGAGGGGCAGAGCTTACTCCCTACTCAAAACTGCAGGTGCCTCTGACCCAGCCCTCAGAAGAGCATCAGCCAACTGATACTGATCCTTCAGTTTCAAGCACTTCTGAGGTTTTGCTTCAATTCACTAGAGAACATCAAGGCCTGCCTTGTGAGGGAAATCCACCCCAACTCTTCAAGTGTACTCTGCACGTCAAGAGAGCACCTGTTAGAATCAGACAGATCCAGATGAAAATTCCAGTGTCCTCCAGGACTGGTAGTAAGCCACCATCAGGGCACCAGTGTCTGTGCCTATTACATAGGAGACACCCTACACTCATTTTATAGAGATGTTAGTGGACCAGACAAGGAAATAATGCCTGTGCTGGGCTAGCCACACGCTGTGATGCTACATTTGCTATGATGGTGGTGATGTTGCCATGACTGTTTGCCACTGGCTAACTGGTTGTGGGAAATGGTCCCAAGGTGGAACCCTAAGTTTTCCAGGCTGTGGTTGCTCCTGCAAACAGTCCAGGCAAGCTGTTAAACAACAGCATTTACACGGGGCTAATTTAACACAGTATTAATTCTAGGATGCAGCTGGGCCATCACCCCATCTGGGTGACTCCCACTCACGACTGGCACACTGCCCCGCAGAGGCAGCCTTCTTAGTGGCTTCCAGATTGACCTCAGGAGAGTGTTTGCAGCTCAGCTATCAAAGGGTTGTTAATTTTACACACATACCACATTAACACATGGGTTAACTGGTCTCATTAGCTTTTCTGCTGATACCCAGCTTTAAAATGATCACTCTGGCTACGGATGCCCTGCAGACATGAACTCTCATTATTTGGGGGGGGGATAACACCCCCAATCATCCATTAATCTAGAACAGCTGCTATTTGGGTTTTTTCTGTGCTTCACTTGGCCAGTTGGATTGGACAAGTGGTGTGTTAGAAACTAGCACTTTGCCAAGCAGCTGCGGCAGATGTAAGGAAGGAAGAGACCTAGGTGCCTCGGTGAAAAGCAAGCGCCATGGTGGACCACAAGAAGACATCAATGAAACTCAGTCCAACGATTACCATTGATGGTGTTCAGTGTGTGGACATCTATGCCTTCCACTCAGCCTGCTTCATCGTCCAAAGAAAGTTTAGACAGAAAAGGAACTCAGCACCTCTTACAAGAATGCCGAGGCCGTTTATTAAAGTCCAGCCTTGGGTATAGTTCAAACCCAGCTCAAGAATGTTGGGCTTTTTTTTTTTTTTTTTTTCTTAATCTCTCTACACGACTCAGAAGTTGACTTTTCAGGAAACAAACTCATGGAAACTGAATAATACCCACCTGAAACATCAATGGGTCAAGGAAGAAATAAAGACAGAAATTAAAGAGTTCCTAGAATTCAATGAAAATGAAAGTACAACATACCCAAACTTATGGGACACTATGAAAGCAGTGCTAAGAGGAAAATTCATAGCTCTAAATGCACACATAAAGAAGATGGAGCAATCCCATACCAATGAATTAACAGCACAACTGAAAGCTCTAGAACAAAAAGAAACAAACTCACCCAGGAGAAATAGACGCCAGGAAATAATCAAATTGAGGGCTGAAATCAACGAAATAGAAAACAAGAGAACAATACAAAAAATCAATGAAACAAAGAGTTGGTTCTTTGAAAAAATCAACAAGATAGACAAACCACTAGCCAAATTAACCAAAAGGCAAAGAGAGAACACCCAAATTCACAAAATCAGAAATGAAAAGGGAGACATAACAACAGACAATGAGGAAATCCAGAGAATCATCAGATCATACTTCAAAAACCTGTACTCCACAAAAATGGAAAACCAGGAAGAAATGGACAATTATCTGGATAAATACCAAATACCAAAATTAAATCAAGACCAGATAAACCATTTAAATAGACCAATAACCCCTAAAGAAATAGAAACAGTCATCAAAAGTCTCCCAACTAAAAAAAAGCCCAGGACCAGATGGTTTCAGTGCAGAATTCTACCTGACTTTCAAAGAAGAACTAATACCAATCCTCTTCAAAGTGTTCCACACAATAGAAACAGAAGGAACACTACCAAACTCTTTTTATGAGGCTACAATTACCCTGATACCCAAACCACACAAAGATGCAACAAAGAAAGAGAACTACAGACCAATCTCCCTCATGAACATTGATGCAAAAATACTCAACAAAATATTGGCAAACCGAATCCAAGAATACATCAAAACAATCATCCATCACGACCAAGTAGGATTCATCCCAGGGATGCAAGGATGGTTCAACATACGGAAATCAGTCAATGTAATACACCATATAAACAAACTGAAAGAAAAAAACCACATGATCATCTCCCTAGATGCTGAAAAAGCCTTTGACAAAATCCAACACCCCTTCATGATAAAGGTCTTAGAAAGAATAGGAATACAAGGAACATTTCTAAACATAATAAAAGCAATTTATAGCAAGCCAACAGCAAACATCAAATTAAATGGAGAGAAACTCAAAGCGATACCACTAAATTCAGGAACAAGACAAGGCTGTCCACTCTCCCCATATTTATTCAATATAGTACTAGAAGTTCTAGCTAGAGCAATAAGACAACAAAAGGAGATCAAAGGGATACAAATTGGCAAGGAAGAAGTCAAACTTTCACTATTTGCAGATGATATGATAGTATACATAAGTGACCCCAAAAACTCTACCAGGGAACTTCTACAGCTGATAAACTCCTTCAGTAAAGTGGCAGGATACAAGATCAACTCAAAAAAATCAGTAGCCCTCCTATACACAAATGATAAAAGGGCTGAGAAAGAAGTCAGAGAAACATCACCCTTTACAATAGCCACAAATAATATAAAATACCTTGGGATAACACTAACTAAACAAGTGAAAGACCTTTTTGATAAGAACTTTAAATCTCTAAAGAAAGAAATTGAAGAAGATATCAGAAAATGGAAGGATCTCCCATGCTCATGGATAGGTAGGATTAACATAGTAAAAATGGCAATCTTACCAAAAGCAATCTACAGATTCAATGCAATCCCCATCAAAATCCCAACACAATTCTTCACAGACTTGGAAAGAAAAATACTCAACTTTATATGGAAAAACAAAAGACCCAGGATAGCTAAAAGAATCCTATACGATAAAGCAACCCTTGGAGGCATCACCATCCCGGACCTCAAACTCTACTATAGAGCTATAGTAATAAAAACAGCTTGGTACTGGTATAAAAACCGACATACGGACCAATGGAATCGAATTGAAGACCCTGACATTAATCCATGCACATATGAACACCTGGTTTTTGACAAAGGAGCCAAAACTATACAATGGAACAAAGAAAGTATCTTCAACAAATGGTGCTGGCATAACTGGATGTCAATATGTAAAAGATTACAAATAGATCCATATCTGTCACCATGCACAAAACTCAAGTCCAAGTGGATCAAAGACCTAAACATAAATCCAGTTACACTAAACTTAATAGAAAAGAAGATAGGAAGCACTCTTGAACGCATTGGCACTGGAGACCATTTCCTAAATAAAACACCGACAGCACAGACCCTGAGCACAACCATTAATAAATGGGACCTCTCAAAACTGAGAAGCTTTTGCAGGGCAAAAGACACAGTCAATAAGACAAAAAGACAGCCAACAGATTGGGAAAAGATCTTCACCAACCCCACATCTGACAGAGGATTGATCTCCACAATATATAAAGAACTCAAGAAACTAGACATCAAAGCACTGAACAGTCCAATTAAAAAATGGGCTAAAGAGCTAAACAGAGAATTCACAAAACAAGAACTACAAATGGCTGAAAGACATTTAAAGAAATGCTCAACATCTTTAATCATCAGAGAAATGCAAATCAAAACGACTCTGAGATACCACCTTACACCTGTTAGAATGGCTACAATCAAAAACACCAATGACAACCAATGTTGGAGAGGATGTGGAGCAAAGGGAACACTCCTCCACTGTTGGTGGGAATGTAAACTTGTACAACCACTATGGAAATCAGTATGGCGGTTTCTCAGAAAATTAGGAATCAAACTACCTCAAGACCCAGCCATCCCACTCTTGGGCATATACCCAAAGAATGCTGATACATACCATAAAGATACATGCTCAGCTATGTTCATAGCAGCACTATTTGTAATAGCCAGAACCTGGAAACAACCTAGATGCCCATCAACGGAAGAATGGATGAAAAAAATGTGGTACATATACACAATGGAGTACTACTCAGCAGAGAAAAACAATGAAAGCATGAAATTTGCAGGCAAATGGATGGAACTAGAAAATATCATCCTGAGTGAGGTAACCCAAACCCAGAAAGACAGTTATGGTATGTACTCACTCATTGGTGGATTCTAGATATAAAATGAACAATCAGACCACAACCCATAGAACCATAGAGGCTATATATATATATAGCATGGAGGTCCGTAGGACGACTGTGGCATATAATAAATTTCAGTTTTACTCAATTATTGAAAAAAAAATAGCCAAATGAACGGAAACACATGAACTATGAACCAAAGACTGAGGGGCTCCCTGCTGGATCAGGCCCTCTGAATAGGTGAGACAGTTGATTGGCTTGATCAGTTTGGGAGGCATTTAGGCAGTGGGACCAAGTCCTGTGCTCATTCCATGAGTTGGCTGTTTGAAACCAGGAACTTATGCAGGGACACTTGGCTCAGTCTGGGAGGAAGGGACTGGACCTCCCTGGACTGAGTCTACCAAGTCGATCACAGTCCTCGGGGGAGGACTTGTCCTGGAGGAGGTGGGAATGGAGGGTGGGCTGGGGGTAAGGGGAGGGTGTGGGAGGGGGGAGAATAGGGGAACCCATGGCTGATATGTAGAACTGAATGGTATTGTAAAATAAAAAATATATATCACAAAAAAAAAAACCAAAAAAAAAAAAAAAAAAAAAAAAATGACCTCCTCTGTTTTGATGACGGAAGCTGTGTATGATAGAGGTACTAATGGCATTTCTAAGAAAACACAGACCTGGGACCACAAACACACGAGAAGCCCCAGTGTCTCTATTGTGCTTGCCTTCGCCAGTGTGGGTGATGGGCAGAGGGCAACGGTTAGGAGTGTTTCTCCGGCCCACATTGCTGTTTGCTCTGGGGGCTGCGGCTGGGCTGCCTGGATGTTCTTCTCCCTCTCTTTGTGCGGATGCTCACTGCAAAGGGACCATCTCCTGCTAATGGGCCAACTGTGAAGGGGGGCCGAGGACACAGGATCATTTGTCACAATCAATCTTCCTGTCAGAAATCAAGGAGATAGAATGTCATTTTGCAACATCCCTGCCATGTCCTTGACAGCCATCATCCATAAAAAAGAAACCCCTTGGCTGACCACACACCACCATAGAGGTGGGCAACTGTGCCAACTGTGTGGGTCTCACCAGAAAGCCATTCACAGGAATCCTCAGCTTTGGGGACTGTTAGTGGGTGGCCTCCAAGGGCCACCTGAATTCAGGGTGCAAGGCCACTTTGCAGAGAGGGTTTCCAACACAGGTGTCATTTGGCGCCCATCTCCCCCATGGGGTTGGGTTGTAGGCTCCATGTGATCAGGTCGGCCCACCACACGGGGCAAGCTCAGGACCCAGAGAACACCAGTGAGTGTTTGTTAGTGAAAGAAGTGTTGGAACTCCACAGGTCTACAAGGAAGAGCTCTGAACCGAACCATCCTATTGTGACTGTGTGCTTAAGACTGGGAACATGTATTTATATATTTTGTGTGTGTGTGTGTGTGTGTGTGTGTGTGACTAGCAATAAATGTAAGCACTAGGAGATTGTGTACTAATGATTCCATTTTACACAAGGGGAAAGCAGATGCCGAGAGACTTGGAAAAGTGGAGGGTCCCAGAGAAGACCAATCCCTAAACTGATTGTTATGTTTTTTTTTTTCCTTTTCTTTTCTTCTTGTATTTGTCTCTGTTCTTCAAAATGCACATACATTAGAAATGATCTTCACTAAAGTCGTCAACAGAGCTTAAACACTTTCAAACCCACACATCCTCATTACAGCGGCTCCGCAAACAAGATGTCACCTCCTTTGTGGAATCCCTTTCATCTGACTCAGCCACCTTGTTTGTGTGACCTCCTTTCTTCTCCGGGATAGAATTTGTATTTCAGTTGGAAGAACCAGGTGACAAAAGATGAAGAAAACAACAAAGCCCCCAGCAATCTGGAGAATGAGTTTTCTCTGAAAAGTGTGTCTCTGGGGGGAGGGAAGGGGCGACCATGCTGAATGGGCTTGGGCTGAGGTCAGAGGTCGCTGAAAGGATCACGTGACCTCCTTGACCACCTCATGTGATTAACTGAGTTTTCTCAGAGCTTCACCGCTCCCTCCCTCCCCTTGCTGTCTCCTCCCATCTGGAGGGAGGAGTTCCTGGGCTTTGCCTTGCCTGGCGAGGCTCGGGACTGGGAAGAAGTGGGCCAGGGTGAGAGTGTGGAGAGGATGGGAGAAGGAGAGAACACCCCAAGGAAGCCTGGTGGGCATCTCTCTCCTCCTCAATTGCTTGTTACCTTGCATTACTTTTGAGATAAGGTCTCTCAATGAACCTGGAGCTCACTGATTTGGCTACCCTGGGTGTCCAGCAAGCCCCCGTGTTGGGATTTGTTTTTTAACATGGGTTCTGGGGTATCAACTGGCATCCTCATGTATGCATGGCAAGCGCTGTGCCGGATGAGCCACCTTCCCAGTGGTACTGGCTAGTTCTATGTCAACTTGATACAAGCAAGAGTCATCTCAGAGGTGGGAACTTCAATTAAGAAAATGCCTCTGCACGATCAGGCTGGAGGCAGGCCTGGAGGGACATGTTCTTAATTGGCAATTGATGTGGGAGAGCCAAGTCATTGAGGGTAGTACCACCCCTGGACTGATGGCACTGGGTGCTATAAGAAAGCAGGCCGAGCCAGCCGTGAGGAACAAGTCAGTAAGCCACACCTCTCCAAGGCCTGTGCATCAACTCCTGCCTCCAAGTTCCTGCCCTGACTGCCTTCACTGATGAGCAGTG
Source organism: Peromyscus maniculatus bairdii (assembly GCF_049852395.1). Classification (NCBI taxonomy): domain Eukaryota; kingdom Metazoa; phylum Chordata; class Mammalia; order Rodentia; family Cricetidae; genus Peromyscus; species Peromyscus maniculatus. The sequence goes on from NC_134858.1 coordinate 38,978,458, forward strand.
ATAGGGATGAGTAAGCGAAATGAGTGAACTCTGCTCCCCAAGTATCACATACATGATAACGCTAAGACACCAGCTCTCATGGATAGCTACATACTGTTTGAAAACCCTTTCTTGATCGAAGCAGCAAGCACATGGGTCTGCACCAGGTCCTCTGTGTATATTTTACAGCTTTCAGTTTAGTGTTTTTATGGGACTCCTAAGCGTATGAACACGTGGGACTCTGACTCTTGTGCCTTCTTTTAGGGCTCTTTCCGTCCTGTTGGTTTGCCTTGCCCAACTTCAATGTGATGATCTTTGTTTCATCTCTTATATTTTATTTTGTCATATTTGGTTGTTATCTCTTAGAAGCCTGTTCTTTCCAATGAGAGACAGAAAGGCAGTGGATCCGGATGGGAAGGGAGGTGGGGAGGAACTGGGAGGAGCAGAGGGAGGGGAAACTGTAATCAGGATATATTATGTGAGAAAATATCTATTTTTAATAAAAGGGGGGAAATAAAAAGTAAAATAAAGTTAAAAAAAGAAAGAAAAGACTCTCACTCCCAGTGACTGGAAGAATCTGTAGCTATAATTCATGGTCCTAGGAGAAACCTACTCGAAAATCAGATAGGCAAGGTGAATAATAATTCCTCCTATTACGCATACCAGCTCTCTAGCCCCAGAGGCTTCTTCATGTGGTTTATGATGTGCAATGGCTTATCTGGTCATTTTCCTTGTAGGTTTTATTGCATTCTACTTTAGCAACAGTGGTGATCCATCTCAGTGCTCTCTTTTTTAAGATTTTATTTTATGTGTATATATGTGTGTGTGTGTGTGTGTGTGTGTGTGTGTGTGTGTGTGTGTGTGTGTGCACGTGAGTGTAGTGTCCACAGGGGTCAGAAAGGAGCTTCAAATTCCCCAAAGTTAGAGTTAGAGATGTTTGTGAGCTGCCCGATGTGGGTGCTGGGAACCAAACTTTGGTCCCATGAAAGAACAGTATGTGTTCTTAATTGCTAAGCTTTCTCCCCGACCCCTCAGTATTCTTTTGAACAACAGTGTGGTCCAAACCTGTCTACTCGTTCATTTCCCTAGAGAAAGGTAAAGTCTCAGCTGCCATAACAAAACTGTGGCCCCTTTCACTCCCCATACACATGCCCATTCCCACTGTGTGCAGGGGCTCTGCCCCTCACACTCCCTTGGGAAACCAGGTTCCTAAGTTTTGGTTTTCTTCTGTGCCATAGGCTGATATCCCTGCATGGTTCAGTGTGGCCCATGAGTGTGTCTATAGGAAAACGTGGCAGGAAATCTAGGGTGCACTGCTATACTTTATTAAAGTTAATATGTTTTATCTTTTAAAGTAGCTTGAGCTTCCCAACATTGAGCGGGAAGTCCAGAGAGCAGCTGTGTGGACTCTCCATATGAGGTCCTCTTACATGCACAAATTGATGCATTACTGACACCCAACACCACAGTGGGATGTTAGTTGCAATCAATGAACCCATATGGAGACATTGCCATCACCGGAAGTTCACTGTTTCCACTTGGCCTCCCTCCCGGAGTTGGAGTTATATGTTCTGCGGTCTTGACAAGCGTATGACATGTATCTATCATCATAGCATCATACAAATAGCTTTACCATCCCCCAGATCTCTGTGCTCTGCTCCTTTATGCCTCCCTCCCTGCTAGCCCAGTCCACCTCTGACTGTTTAAAGTCTCTCTACTTCAGCTTTTCTCCAAAGTGCCACGCAGTTGGAGTCATACAGTAGCCTCTGTGCTGCTTCTACTCAGTCATAGGCCAGCTCATTTTCTCCTTAGCACTGACTCTTTCCTTGTGTGTGCGCCACAGATTATGTGTTCACCCCCTGAAGGGCATTGTGGTTGTTCCAAAACTTCTGGCCATTACGAATAAAGCTGCAATGAACATCCATGAGCAGGTTGATATGTGTATGTAAGTTTTCGGTTCATTTAGATACATAGCCTGGGTTGTATGTCTTCCGAGGCTGTTCTATTTCAAATCTCCTGCAGTACCAAATGAAGGGCCGCACTGTTCTCCATCAACATCCTTTGCCAGCACTTGTTACTTTCTGTCTGGATTGTGACTGTTTGAATAGCATCCTAAGAGCTAGCTTGTTCTACTCTCTTGTTGGCTCTTCATCCACGCCTGTTTGTCCCTGGGTCGGGGCTCCCTATCAACTTCTGCCTTTATTCCTCATGATGGGGTGACCTCTGATCAGTAGGCCTGAGATGTGCTCTTCCTGACAGGAGAGAGCTGTGGACAGGGACCAGATGTTCAATTCTTTCTCTGGTCCACACCGAGGGAGTGGGCATCCTCATCTACAGACAAAAGTTTCCTGCAGAACTGACTTGGTCAGTAGCAAAGTGGGGATGGTGACCAGATGTGAGCTCTCTTGGCCTTGTTACTTAACAGTCTCAACTCCACCAGGGAGGAAAGGCTGTCTGGACCTCAGAGGACTTCAACATAAAGGGAAGGGCCAGGTCAAGGAGGGCCTCAGGCTGGAACATTGGGGGTGGTGGTGCTTCTAAGATGAGGAGTGGCTGATTCAGAGTCGGGTCCTAGACCACTTTCTGCTGTTTTTGGGGGTATGCTTTGAGGTTGTTGCCAAGGGGCTCATATGTTGTGAGAGACTTGGATGTCAGTGTGATATCGTGAGAGGTGGTAAAGCCTTTAAAAGGTCGAGAGCCTTGGGGTAGACTCTTAGGTCGCTGAGGGAATTGCCTTCAGTGAAGATAGATGGATCCTTGGAGCTCATAGCTCACTGGTCAGCCAGTCTATCTAAACTGGTAAAATCCAGATTTAGTGAGAGATCCTGTCTCAAGAATAGACTGTAGAAGGGCTTGGGAGATGGCTAGGTAGGTAGAATCTCCTGTTTACAGGATAATTTGAACCTGAGTTCAAATCCCCAACTCAAGGGCAAAAACCCATCATGGCCATGTGTACGTATAACCTCGGCATGGGAGGCAGAGGCAGAGGACTCCTGGGAGCTCCCTGGCCAGCCAGCAAGCCAGCTGAAACAGCGATTTTCAGGTTCATTCAGTAAGAGATTATTGGGGGGAGAGTGTTGGAGAAAAACACCCTACTCTGGTTTGAGCATGTGCACACACAGCTACAGCTACCTATATACACATGTGCGCATGTACACACACACACACACACACACACACACACACACACACACACACACACAAACACCCTGGGGTGGGTCGTAGTGTCCTGACAGGTGCTAACAACCCATTAAAGAGAAAGAGCAAAGGAAAGGTCTCCAAATCGGGCCACATAGAAGAGTTATACTCTCTGACTTTGAACCATGCTCACTTCCATCTGCAGCTCTTAGGGGAGATGCCAAGCAGACCACAGATGAGCAGGAGTCTGAAGTGCAGCAGAAACGCCCAGCTCAAATGAGACCCGGAGTCTTCAGCATAGGAGGTGAGCACCGAGATCGGGTTAGACACCGCAGGAAACTGTAGTCAGCCGGCCAGAAGGAAACTCTAGAGAGGATGTGAACACTTACTGAAGAAGTGGCAGAGGAGGGACAGCTGTGGGAGGGGACACATCGCAGTGGTCAGGGATGAGGGAGGAGAGAGACTCAAGAGAGACGCCAAGGACTGGAGGAGAAACAGCAAATGGCAGGCTGGACTGAGCTTGGGGGCACTCCCGGGCTCTCCCCAGTTGGAGGTGTTGCTTTTGAAAGCAGTTTGAGTCGAGTCGTGGGGTCAGAAGGCAAGCAGGAGCCCCCAAGAGTGAGGAGGTCACGACCCCATGTCTGGGAGCTAGATTCAAGACTCTTGGCTAAGAGGTAAAGGAGCGGTCAGGAGAGATTTGCATTTGTGCAGCTGAGTCTTGATGTATTTATAGACTTGGGGTAAGGAGAGGAGCCAATTGGAAGCTAGCGAAGAGTCCATTGAAGTGGGGAGGATTGTGAATGGAACAAGATTCCGAAGATGAAAGTAGATAATGAATGAGAAGGTGAACTGGGGTAGGAAGAAAGCAGTGTGGATGCTGGAGTAGGGTGAGCAGACACTTTGAATAGGAGAAATCTCAAACAAGAGAGGACATAAAAACCGAGACAGAATTTTCTAGATTGTTGATACTGATTTTAATGGAGGCAGGAGGGAGCAGAAGCTCGATTTTTTTTTAGCAAAATAGGAGGTCAGGACATAGGCTGAGAGAAGATTAGAGTTAAAGGTGACGTGTCATAGCCATCAGGCAGAACTGAAGATGCCAGCCAAGAAAGGTAGTCCAGGGCTGGTGAGAGGGCTGGGCAGCTAAGAGCAGTTGTTGCTATTGTAGAAGACTCAGATTTAGTTCCCACCATCTGCATGATGGCTTACAACCATCCACAACTCCACTTCCAGGGCACCGGATGCCCTCTTCTGACCTCTATGGGCACCAGCCATGCACATGGCGCCCATAAACCTGGGGCAAAATGCTTACATATATAAAATAAAATAAATAAAGCTTTAATTAAAAATACTTTAAAAAGAAGCATCAATCTACACTCTACTTAAAGAGAAAGAAGCCAGGAGGGTCCTACAGCCTGTGTAGAAAATGGAAAGAGCGCCGGTGGTGGTGGTGGTGGTGGTGGTGGTGGTGGTGGTGGTGGTGGTGGTGGTGGTGCATGCCTTTAATCCCGGCACTCAGGAGGCAGAGCCAGGCAGATCTCTGTGAGTTCGAGGCCAGCCTGGGCTACAGAGTGAGATCCGGGACAGGCTCCAAAACTACACAGAGAAACCCTGTCTAAAAAAAAAGAAAAGGAAAAGGAAAAGAACATGGAAAGAGCAGGGGACAGGTGTGCTGTGAAGTCCCAGGGGGCAAGCAGGGCCCCAGAGCAGCGGAAAGATCAGGGATCATTAGCAGAGAATGCTATCAAGCACATTCTCAAATATCTTCCAGTTCGACGCTTTTAAACAGTAAGCCATTCTTGGACATTTTAGGGAATGTTTTCATGGACATGTCCCATTTTGTTTTCATAGCAACGTTGTGAGGCATGCGTTATTCTTTCTCTACTCCACAGACAGACATAGCGTGACTCCAGGTCAGACAAATAGCAGAGACAGGATGGATCCCCAGGTGTTGTATCTCCAGGCTCCACATGGTTATCATTTGATATTTAAAGACTCTGACGATGGAAGTTGGAAGTTAAATATGCTCTTGGGGTTAATTTTTCTAGGACCGTGGGGCGAGTCTCCCATTTCTACTAGTGCCCATAAGCATAGCACAGCCACTGAGATGAACTCACAGTCACACCTTGGCTTTCCTCCCCCAATCCACCCACGCAGCCCTCACAGGCCCACACACCCCATGCTCGGTCACCCCTCACTGCTTCTGCACCTGCTGCCCTTCAGCCTGGAAAAGCCTCTCCTTGGCTGTCCCCTGCTCAGCTCCTACATTCTCAAATCTCACTAGCCACCTTCCTGAAGGCTGAGCTGAATACCCCACTTTAGGTTTTTATCGTCGCCTCGGGCCCATCGTCAATTCTATCACGATGGTACTGCTGCCCTTACACCTGCCTCTCTTGCCAGACTAAGACCCCCTGTGGACTGGCACGGGGCCTGTGTCCTTTCAGACCTGGTGGGTGAGTCGCCTGTAAACGCAAAAGGGGACCCTGCTCTTGTCTCTCAGTGGAAAGCAGCCAAAAGCATGAGCCAGCTCCTCACAACCCATGCCTTCACCTCACAGCCTCACTGCTCTCTAACCAGGATGACAAGATGTGACAGGAGCGTGGAGAGACAGATAATTAACAAAAGCGTTCTTCCTTTCCGGAGACTTGCCTTCCTGTTCACCTTTTAACAAGCAGTATTTTAATGCATGCAGACCTTGACTACTTTCCCTCACTCTAACAGCACTCTGGGCCTGGGTGATTGAAGAATCCTGGTCCCCCTGCTTTCCTCTCCCAGGGTACCGTGTAGTCCCTGTACTCTGCAGTGACCCCATTACAGTGCCAATCCGATCACCTGCCTAGTCTCACCTCCAGCAACCCCTTCTCATTCCGTCGAAAAGCCACAAATCCTTTCATATCTGTCCAGTGCTCTGCACGGCTGGCCCTGTCACCTCGGACCCCGCCGTCCCTGCAGTTACAAGGCCATGGTCCATAAGGCCCCAGCTCACGTCCACCTCTGCCGTTCCCTCACCTGGTTCTCCACCTGATTCACTGCTGCTCTCTGCCTCTCTCTGCTCCCTCAGTAGCTCCTTGGTGGGCATCCCTGATCACCCTCTCAAACATTTCCACTTCCTCCCCCAGCTGCTGTGGATATCACTCTATATAAATAAAACACTGATGGCCAGTGATGAGACAGGAAGTATAGGCAGACAAGGAGAGAGGAAAATTGGTGAAACAGGAAGAAGGGGGAGAGACACTGCAGCCACCACCAGGACAAGCAGCATGTAAAGACGCCGGTAAGCAATCAGCCATGTGGCAAGGTATAGATTTATAGAAATGGGTTAATTTAAGATATAAGAAAAGTTAGCAAGAAGCCTGCCACGGCCATACAGTTTATAAGTAATATAAGTGTCTGAGTGATTATTTTATACGTGGATTGTGGGACTGCGGGGGCTTGGTGGAACCTGGAGAGAAGCCCTCCAGGAACACCCAGCCCCTGACACATTCAATCCATTTTTTTTTTGCTTTACTTCCTACTTGGCACTAGAGTGGCACATGCCCCCCTGGGTTTCTTGCCTGTCTTCTGCTTGCTGCTGGAGCGCAGTGATTCAGATGCCCTTGGCTCCGGTCTGTGTTCCCGCCACCTCGAACGGGGTGTGTGGCGCAGAGCAAACCTTCAGCGGACTTCTGTTGATGGAGTCCTGATTCCAAGCTGAGCCTCCTATTTCCCGGTTACCACGCATGCATCTCAATTTCTTTCATACATGTTTGTTCTGTTTAACTAGACTATATCGTGTATACAGTATATATCCTGAGACACACACAAGCGCAGCGCTTATGCATGGGTCTGTTGCCTGAGACCAAACCGTGGTCCTCACAGCTCAGCAGCGTCTAGACCCTGACTTGCCCCCACCTCCCTGACTACTACGCATCCTTTCCTCCTCTCCTCCCCTTCCTGCCTTGTCTTAGGACAACATCATCACTCCTGGAGAAATCCTTCCTTCCCACTGCCTCTGCTAATTTAATCCTGGCTTTTTTAATCAGCTGTGAGGGGCAGGGGGTGGAAGTGGGGAATGTAGTCAGGCCGTCATACATCATTTTATGGGAGAAAAGGCTTGACATTTTCATTGGCAAATCAATCCCGAAGCTCTGGGACTGGAGAAGACCCCAGAGGTCAGCCCATCTATCTTCACACCTCTAAGCAGTTCTGTTCCGAAAATCATCCTCTAAACCGACTGTCTCGCTTTTTCTCTGGCTGTTCTCTCAGGGAGCTACCCTCTTAACCTCTCTTGATGGGCCATTTTGGTGTTTTAGAGGAAAATGTGAATTCTTATTAAAGAGGTGACAGTGCCGTGGGGCGGAGAACTGGAGCACAAATGAACAACCTGAGGCCCAGGCAGAAGGCTCAGCTCGGAGACGGGGCCAAGCTGGGTGTGGATTTTGTACTGACCACCAGCTAGCTAGCTCAGTGACCTTGTATAAATAAATTAGCCTTGAAAAAAATCCTGGAGGTAAGAAAAATAAATCCTAAGTACTTAATTAAAAATTTTATTCCACTTAAAATTTTAAGTGGTGCGTGCGTGCGTGCGTGCGTGCGTGCGTGCGTGCGTGTGTGTGTGTGTGTGTGCAGGTCATAGGACAACTTGTAGGAGTTAGTCCTCTCTTTCCATGATGTGAGTTTGGGGGGTCAAACTCAGACTGTCTGGCTTAGCAGCATGCACCTACACCAATAAGCCATCCCTTCGCCTCTATAAGGTCTTTAGCAACGTATTAATACATACATACATTACATAATAAATGCATATACCTAATAAGCATACAAATATATACTCTCCTTTTTTATTGTTCCCCAATCCAGATGTGCTTCCTGCACAATAAGGCTCTAAGCCAGTGGTTTTTAATGCTACCCTTTAATACAGTTCCTCATGTTGTGGTGACCCCCCCCCATTATAAAATTATTTTCACTGCTACTTCATAAAGTAATTTTGCTATTGCTATGAATTGTAATGTAAATATCTATGTTTTCCAATGATCTCAGGTGACCCTTGTGAAAGGGTCATTCCACCCATAATGGGTCTCAACCCACAGGCTGAAAACTTCTGCTCAAAGCCTTCATGATAGAACTTTCAAGGTCAAGAAAATTGGTCAGCTTCATGATGTCCTAAACTATGCAAGGCTACCCCCAATCTAAAGATGAAGACAGTCAACTTAGAAAACAGACATGCAATATGAAATCTGTATTTCAATATCAACTATAAATATACCCGATGTGGGGGTGTGAGCATTTGAGTTCTTAGAATCTTCATGCCTTCATCTGTAAAATGGGTTGGCAATATCCCCTACTCTGTGGGGCATCTTGCATTGATTAAATGTGATTATGTATAGAAAGGATTTGGCATAGTAGCCTGGGAATGCTGTGTGCTTAATTCATGATGATTACACTAATAGTTGGCACATATTGCCCATTCTATCTATGTCAGGCATTAAGAAGTGCCTTCTCTATTAACTCATTCCTAGTAAATGGTTATCATGTCCATTCAAGGTTATTGTTTCCATTATCGTTACTATTATTATATTTTAAAGACCTAGGAAGGAAGGTGACAATGAGCTCTTTCCTCTCAAGTATCTATTATTTTGTTGTTAAAGTCTGTAAGGTGCATCAAAGCCAATGAAAGGGACTGGCACCAACTCAAGGAAAAAGATGAGGCAGGGCTCGGAGAAGAGCGAAGGGAAAGAGGAGTCAGCCTCTTGTCCTCGAGCGTCATGGCTGTTCCTAGCTGCATGATGGTTGGGTGCCTAAGTTCCTTTCTCAGGCCTGAAGCAGAGAAAGCTGCCTCTCACCAGGATATGGGTGGTGACTGGACCAAGAGATGGGTGACAGAGAGAGGGCACAATACTTTCAAGGCAGTCTGCTTAGTGTCTATGGTTGTTGAGTCTACATCTTACCCGAAGTGGGAATGAGAAGGAAGGAAGGATGTGTTTTATTGTGAAATAAACAAACAAAAGCATCCCAACCAAACAAAAAAAATGTATCAAGTAAAACCGACCTGGACAGTTAAGATGTTTGATTTGAGCAGAAGGATGAAGCAAAGATGGAGGAAGACACTGGATACTCCGACAGTGCACTAAAGAGCAAACCTCCAATGGCTTAACTTCTTTTCTCCCACCACTTCCATTAATTGACAATATGCCAGAGGCTGGGGACCAGGCCCTTAACACATAGCTGGGGGACATATACAACATTTATCCAAACCATAACATTGATGCTGCAAAGGTGCTCCAAAAAGTATTCTCCATTATAATTTTTAAACAGGAAACAAGCTACAGTCATTAACTTCAAAAACACTAAAGAAAGTGGAGCAAGAGAAAAATTTGGAAACTATGATTGAATTACAATTCACTATGAGAGAGAAAAGCTGCTACATATTACTATCAATGCCTCTAGCCACTGAGCATCCAGATGGTTCTTAAAGCAAAGCCATCTGAGGTGTGGCGTTTTCTGTACTAAAAGATGGTGATGGACCATTTAGAAAGAACAGTGCGCATCAAATAACCAGTTCAGTGTACCAAACTCACAATGTCCTTCCTAAATGGCTGCACTCCCAATTTAATTTGATAGCATATTAGTTTGTAATTTGTTAAATAGGCAGGTTGGTGCTTTCTCTGAGAATATTTGAATGGGTTTCTGAAACACTCTGGGAGGCATGTAGGAGGGTCATGTTTCTTAGGAAGAGCCACCTACTCTATCCAAGCACCCCATAATTGCTCTCTTTGATTCCTTCCACCCTTTGAGTGTGTGTGTGTGTGTGTGTGTGTGTGTGTGTGTGTGTGTGTGTGTGTGTATGTGTGTGTGTGTGTAGGTATGCACATATTAGTGTGCATGAGTGGAGGACAGAAGTCAACATTGGGTGCCATTCCTCAGGATGAGGTCTGCTTTGTTTTTTGAGACAGGCTCTCTCATTTTGACTTGGCACATGCTGATTCTGATTTGGCTGGCCTGGTTGACCAGCAGGCTCCAAGCATCTCCCTGTCTCTGCCTCCGCAGCACTGGAATTGCAAACATGAATCGCCATATCCAACTTTTTATGTGGCTGCTGGGAGTCAAACTCAAGTCCTCATGCTCTCCTCGACCCACTAAGCCACCTGCCCAACCCCGGAGCCTCTGCCTTTCAGTGGGGATTTCTCCCCTCGGCTTCTCTCTGCTTCCCTCCCCTGGGACCTGAATTATCTCTCAACGGAGGATTTTCCTGAACACTCCAAACAGCAGGTTCTCTCACAAGTACTCTAACTGGTCTGAGTTAGTTTACACTACTCCTAAGGAAGTCTTGCAGAGCTCACACATACCTCATTTCTCACAACAGCTTCTGCATGTAGCTGAGAACTAGTAAAGGCTGAATGCATATTGGTTTGCTAAATTCAACTAAGATATCTTTGTTTCTATCTTTTCCCATTTATCTCAAAGGTGTTTTCTTATATAGTGAACTGTAACCCAACAAGGTGTTAGCAAGATGGTAACCTAGCCTTGTAATGAATAATTGAGTTTAGACAATAACAAACCACCTTCGAACAAGACAAGCAGGAGCTGCAACCAATCGGCCTGTCTCTGTAAGTTTTGCTCAGCCTCTGGGTTTAACTATAATTTGCCCCACTTTTGGCCCACACTGATGTCTGGTCCTAGAATTACAAATAATACACTATAAAACTAGATTACTGTATTTTCTTGTAATTTTGTCTGTAGTGGCTTAAGCAAAATAAAGCTTTTCTTTTTTAAGAAAAGTGAAATTTCAGTATTTCCTTTAATCTATGGCACATTTACAGAATGTACAAATACCTAGAATATTAGTCTTCTCTGAGCCGTGTTTAGTTCTAAGTAGGAGATTGACGTGACTGGTTTAACTGAAGATGGACGACATACGACCTTGAGTTATTCAAGACTATTGTAAATATTAACTCTTCCAACATCATTTGATTGAGCTCCTCTCTGGCTGGCTAGCTGGAGACAAAGTTCTCCTTGCCATTTAAAAATGAAATGGAATGCCTGTCACCTCTGACCGCCAGTATCTACAAAGGGTACCATCAAACAAATGCGAAGGGACCATCCTTAGCGTGCGCCAAACACAATTGAGCCTGGCACTTCTGAGAGATTAAATAAGTGGAGGAGGGGCAGAAAAGGGTGAGCAATGGGTGAGACTTCCAAGGAAGCTCTCGGGAAGAACAGTCAACTAGATTTTCACAAGAGTATGAAGAAGTAGGAGGGTCACACAGGTCATGATGAGTATAGCCATCTTGGTGGTCATTGCTGAGCCCTCCAACAATCTCCAACATCAGCTAGCTAGCCTCTGGTTCTTAGTTGGAAATATGGCTGGGGGTAGGGTGGGGTGGGGAGAAGGCCAGAGTACTCAGGCCTTAGGATGGTCAGTATGGGCCTGTGTGATTCAAGGTTCATGACTCCTGAGGAACCGGGGAAGGAAACGTCTTTGTTTTGACTATGGGTGACACCAATAGTTGCTGCAAGTGATGGGTGTGTCTTTCTCGATCGAATCTGATAATGAGTCCAAATTCATCCACTGGAATGCATTGAATGTGTTCAGAGGCTTGTGCATCAGTGATACCATAACTAAGCAGCTTAAAATAAGCAAATAAGTGAATCAATACATAAATCTGAATCCTGATTTTAAAAGAAAACAGAAAAGGGAGAGGCCATGGTAGCACAGGTTTGTAGTCCCAACTACCAGAGAGGTGGAGGTAGAGATTTATTTGAGCCCACGAGCTGGAGGCCATGCTGGGCAACACAGTAACACAGTTACAGCCCTGTCTGTCTGTCTGTGCGTGCATGCGTGCGTGCATGTGTGTTGTGTATACATATGTCCATGTGTGTCTGTGTTGAGTATGGAAACCAGAGGTTAACATCCCTAGGGGTTCCGGGTATATGCTGCCAAACCCAGCTGTTGCTTTTGCTTTGCTTTTTATTTTTATTTTTTAACACGGCTGGGTCCTGGGCATCCTAACTCAGGTCCTCACATTTGCACAGCCAGCAATTTCCAATGATGCCATCCCCTGACCCCAGCACTCCCGTCTTTAAGAGAATGATTGGCTCCATGGTAGAGTGTGTGCATAGGATGATGTGATTTAAGTCCCAGCACAGCAATAAAGACAAGAGGAGGAGGGAGGGGGAAGGAGGGGAGGGAAGGAGGGGAGAAAATGATGGGGAAGCCTCTTCATTCTTTTTTTGTTTGTTTGTTTTTGTTTTGTTTTTTAAACTATATACATATAGCAGCTTTATTAGTAATAGCCAGAACATAGAAACAATCTAGATGTCCATAAACCAAAGAATGGACAAAGAGAATGTGGTATATTTACACAATGGAATAATACTCAGCTGTTGTCAAAAGCACTAACATCATGAAATTTTCAGGCAAATGGATGGAACCAGAAAAAAATCATTCTGAGTGAGGTAACCCAGACCCAGAAAAATATAGTATGTACTTACTCACAAGTGGACACCAGCTGTAAAGTAAAGGACTACAATCTACAATCTCAGAGAGAGGCTGGGTAATAAGGAGGGCCCAATCACATGGATCTCCCTGGGAAGGGGAAATAGAAGAGATCTCCTGGCGGACTGGGAGGAAGTGAGGATGAGAACTTGAGGGATCCAGCTAGGGGTGGGTAGGAGGGAGAGTACTGAAATAGATGACTGGAAAGGGGAGCATTCTGGGGCCAGGTCGGAACCAGATGCTTAAGCATTCCTAAGTTTCAAGTTTACCTCAGCAGAGGCTGGTGGAGTGGCGTGGAGACCTGGGTGAGGGATTCTCTGTAGACTTCAAGCAGCACATTCTCCCCTTTTCCTGTCTGTGAACCTGACTCGGGGGACGTGGGGGGGGGGGGCAACAAAATTACAGTCTGAGCTATTGCAGGCAGAACTCTAGCTCTTGCCTTGGCGGAGGCTTCCTGGTGCTTTATGATGAGGGCTCCTCTTCTCCAAAATAATACCACAGGAAAGGATGCTGCCTTCCAGGGAATTCACTCTGTGGGTTTCAGATCGCTGCATCCTGCATTCCTGCACCGAGACACTGAGACTGGAGAGGGCGTGCTCTCCTGTGCCCGCCCCTCCCCCACGGTAGGCTCCACATGAATTCAGTGTGATTTATTTATCCTGCTTGATTTCTCCAAATGTCATTAGCTCTATTTGTGCCTGTCCTTATTGGACCATGCTGTGATATTTAGTGTACACATAAAGTGGATACCAAGGAAAGTGCTTGCTTATTGCCAGCATTTAACACAAGTATCTAATTAAGTTCAGGTTATTGTGTTAATTATCATTCAGATCTATAAAGTTTATTAAGCTATCTGATTTTCATATCACCCCACCTCAATTAGTGGTTATGTATTCATTCAACTGTTCAGAATTTAAAATAAAAAAAAATTGCGTCTGGTCATGCCGATGAATTGTTTCAATTCACCTCACCATTAGGTTTGATTATAAAATGTTTATTAGAGTAAGGCATAAAGTTTTAGCTTGAATGTCTACCTTTAGCATACCCACCATCAACTGTCAGGGGCACATCTTTCACAGTGTGAAGAATATTGTCATATCCTGCCTCAGCCAGGAATTCCATTTGCCAAGATTGGTTTTAAAAGTATAACATTTTCGGGGTGTGGATGGGCTGGAGAAAAGGAAGAAAGAAAGAAAGAAAGAAAGAAAGAAAGAAAGAAAGAAAGAAAGAAAGAAAGAAAGAAAGGAAGGAAGGAAGGAAGGAAGGAAGGAAGGAAGGAAGGAAGGAAGGAAGAAAAGGAAGTAAATGGGGGAGTAAAATCATATTTTAATTTCAAAAAAGTGTATGGCATTTCCAGAATTTTCTAGTTTCCTCACCACTTTATATATAATATTTTTAAAACTCTCTTCAACAGGGGCTTCAAGCTTGCCCTTGACTATGAAGAGAAGGTTCCCCCTAAAACCTGTGACACTCACAGAGAAAATAAATAAAAAATTAAAAGTTACCATGAGACTGCCTCTGCCACTGAAGTCACAGATGCCCACGCTCCCTTCCCAGCTCCCCTGGCGATGGAAAACCACTCCTCTCCTCCACAGCCAATGCCCTCCTCAGAGACTTTTCTCAGTCTCTGCAGCTGCTGGCCTCAAGCCTTCTCCAAGCCCTCTCCTCAACCTGCTGTCAGTGCATAAACATCCTCTGAGTTTCTTAAAGCACGTCCCATCTGAACCCAATCCCCACCAACCCTGGGCTCTGTACCCCGACCAACACTGTGTGCTTCTCGCCGTCTCTTCACATCTCTGGCTACGTCTTGGCAGCATTCATTCATTATTGGATCCTCTTTGGCTCGGCCCTTAGAACTGCTGAAGATGCTGGCCCTGGCCCTGTTCCCCAGCCCTGCTGTCTGGGCTGTGGCCACACCCTGCTCCTCTCAAATCTGCATCCCCAGTCACCTTCCCAGCTGTTCCTCAGCCGTTCACAGTTACGTCTCATATGTTCATCTACTCCGATCACCTCCCCAGACATCCTTTTCAGTGTCTCCCCATGTCCTAGGATAAAACCACCTCTTTCCAAAGCCAACAACGTCCTTCAGAAAGCCTCACCTCATTCTCCAGTCTCTGTTCTTTTCCAGCCTTCCAGAACTTTCCATTCGGCTGTGCTGAACTTCCCTCAATATCTTCAGTGGTCCATGTTCTCTTTAAGCTCTGAACTTCCCTCCATCCGGTTCCTTCTGCCTTGACCCTTCTTTACTAATGCTCTAGCCTGCCTGCCACCTGTCAGAGTCCTTGGGGAGAACATTCTACTGGCTGTGTTAGGTCCTGCTGACTCCTCACAGAACTTCTGTACATCTCTTACCAAAATATTCAATGGCATCTTACCTAGACTTGAGTGCTTCAGACCTGTATGGGGGTGGACCTGTGTTCTCCTATGTGTTAATTAAGTATTGTTTCCAGACTGACCTCTCCTTCCCTCAGCAATTAGGCAATATTATAGGAGGATGGAGGAAGAAGTTGCCACTGTCAAAGACAGCTGTGCTGCTATGCTGTTATAAGACACCGGCTGAGCATTTAATCAAAAAACATATCCCCCGTCTCATTCAGACAACACCTACCTGTTTTGTTTTCCTGCGGACTTCCTGGGAAGCCACGCGCACACTCTAAAGCCTACATTATGGTTCATAGGTGATCATGAAAACAGTTTCCCTCGACATCCAAAAATTCGTTTACTGTATTTCTAAACATGGCATCATTAAGTCTCAGATTTAACACTTGCCCAACATGTGCGAGGCCCCGGGTTCTGTCCCTAGCACCACCAGGAGAGAAACAGCAAGAGAAGTTCATTTGAATTTGAAAATCGACATTAGATACAGAGGTATTTAACCCCCCTGGAATTGGGACCAGTCTTTCTGCAAACCTTTTCCTGGGTCTTCCTCAAGCTCTTGGAGATGTTGCCTCTTTCTAAATCTTGCAGTACCGGTTCTTAACCCTGCTGTTGAGAATGTCACTTGTCTGGTGGTATCCATCTTCCCAGCCTCGGCCCCTTGCTGGTCTCTGGACCTAAGATATTAGGAAGTTCCCATCTCAGACAAACAGAATGTCCCCCACTAAGCAAAGGCATCCTTTTCTCAACTATGACAAAGAAGGGAGCCTCTCTGGTGACCTACAGCAGCCCTACTGGAGCAATTTTATCCCCACGAAAGAGATGTCCGCACACACAGCACAGGTTGGATTTTATTGGGGATTTGTTGTTCTGCCGCTTTGGCTGTTGCTGAGGCAAGCATGGAGCAAGGGAGCTTTAACCACGGTTGAAAGGAGCACAGCAGAGAGCTGATTTAGGAGTCCGGTTTTCTAAAGACAAGAGAGGGAGTAGATGACCTTTCCGGATCCCTCCAGTCTGAAGGTTTTATGATTCCATGCACGTCCTCTGTCTAGACGTGAAATGTGGATGCCGCTTGCTTTTATGGTTACAACCTGAGGAAAGTCTAACTGCGCCCCCTTCAGTCTGATCCTTGGAAGTGCTCTGCTTCAGCCAGGGAAGAGTACCAAACCCAGACAAAAACAAGGGAGAAAAAAAAACCCACCAGAAAGAACACATTTCAGAGACTGTCTCCCAAGAATCCACTTGTGTTCTTAGCCTAACCTTTCAAAGAGACTGTAAAATAGCTCTCCAAAATTATTTATTCATATAGTCAATGTCTCATGGGTTATGGAGACAGAAAATTGGGCTCTTATTTTGACGAGCAGAGGACAAAGACCCATAGAAGTAGATTAGCTATCCATGGTTACACAGGGACCACATTAAGACCAAGTGCTTTGACTAAGAATATGACACTGGTGTGACGCTGCTCCAGGGCCACAGTGCCCCTACTCACAGGTCCTGTGTGCACAGTCCCACTTCCCAGGCAACCTGAACCCATCTTGTACCTTGTGGCCTCTTCTTTGTCCTTATAAACACCTCCCACTTTTGTAACTTTCCAGCTCCGGGAGGGCTCAGGGCAAGGCGGCCTCCTTCTTTTTCAAGAACGTCCAAGACTTGCCCTGGATTTGTTCAGATTCTCTGTCCCCCACCGGGCTTATACGCTCTTTTACTCCCAGGAGTCAGGTTCAATGTTCCTGCCTCGGAGAGGGCATCCTGGGCTGTGATAGCAGAAGCGGCAGCCCGAGTCTGTCTTACTCATTTTTCTAAGATCAGTTAAGTGTATTTTATGGATCCTTGTTTATCTGGGAATTGGCAAGTATACTGAATGGTACATGAAGTCCATAGATCAGTATGTTGTGGCCTCGGGTCCCACACCAGGCTCTCTCTAACATGGATGGCTTCCTGCCTTCACCCCATTGGATGGCTTCGAGACTGAGTGACTGGGAAAGAAGACAGGAGAAAGAGGGGAAGTGCTTCCACACCACGTGAGGTCTTTATTCCTAGCTCTCACCTCAAAGAGAACACGAGAGAATTTATTTTGGAACTAAATATAAGTGACCGTGGTCCAAGAACACCGATTCATGGTACCACAAATACTGTGCACCAATGTGGCAACAGTTTTATAAAGTTTCCATAGCAACAGAACAAAGAAAGTCATAAATCAAGAACTTTTAGAATACGTTGGTGGGAACATCGGGTAAGTGTGCCATAGCCAAGAGAAACCTGTTTTAGGGGAGTCAGGCTATCTGATGACATTTCTGTCCTGAGGGCTTGTGGAAGCTAGTGGTCTATTTCCATATTACATAGATAAGCAATGAAGGGGCATTAAGGAGGCTGAAGATAGCCCACGATAATTTGGTTTGGACTGGACAGTCCAGCACTTCACATCACAGAAGTTGTAATGGGTCAGTGAATTGGTAGGACTGGCTTTCTAGCTTTGCTGTGGCTTCCCCCCTGGGAACTTGAGTTCACACTCTCCAAGCTGTGTCCCCCAAACAGTGTGCACCCTAATAAACTTATCTGGGGTCAGATAACAGAACAGCCACTAGATATAGAGGCCAGAAAATGGTGACACGCACACCTTTAATCCTAGCATTCCAAAGGCAGAGATCCATCAGATCTCTGTGAGTTCAAAGTCACACTGGAAACACCCAGTCTTGGTGACTCATGCCTTTAATCCCAGGAAGTGATGGCAGAAAGCAGTAAGGTATTTAAGGTGTGAAAACCAGGAACTAGAGCCTGGTTAAGCTTTTAGGCTTTTGAACAGCACAGTTCAGCTGAGATCCATTTGGATGAGGACTCATAGGCTTCCAGTCTGAGGAAACAGGATCAGCTGAGAAATTGGCAAGGTCAGGAAGCTGTGGCTTGTTCTGCTTCTCTGATCTTCCAGCATTCACCCCAATACCTGGCTCCAGGTTTGATTTTATTAATAAGACCTTTTAAGATTCATATTACACCAAACTCTACATCTGGGCCCAAAGTAGGCACTTTCCTACCCCCCACCCCACATACCTACTTCTCATTACAATTCAAGCACCTGGATGCTGGACTCTCCAAAAGGAATGGGAACCTCCCAGCCAGCTCCTAACCCAGAAGCCTGGGGAACTCCTTAGCTCCCTATAGAATGTAACTAGGGATAGGATCGTGAAACAATCACGCAAAGCCACTCAGTGAGCTCACTCATCAGTGTGGTTGCTGTGTTAACAACTTTGCCCATGCAGTGACCAAGTAGCAACTTAAGGGGAAGAAGGGGTGGCGGCGAGGGGTTGGGGGGTGGGAGACACGGTAGTAGTCAGAGAAGACATGGAAGCAGGAACCGGAGGCTGGCTGGTCACATTATATCCACAGTCAGGAAACAGAGATCCATGAATGCTATGCTTGGCTCATTTTCTCTTTATTCCAGACCCCACCCAGCTCAGGGAATGGTGTGGCCTACTCAGGTGGGTCCTTCTGCCTCAGTGAACCTAATCTAGACACTCCTTCACAGACACACTCAGAAGCTTTCCAAGGTGATTTTAGAGCCCATCAGGTTGACAACAGATATTAACCATCATCGTTTCTTTACAAGGAACTAGCCTTCTCCACAGTTACCATTCGGGCTTATGAACTCACCATGTCATACAGAGGAACAGACCTGGTATCCTCAAATGGTTTGCTCCTCAGCAAACAGAAAAGTGACCTCGTGACACCAGTGTCCTATGTGAATTTCCTGTGATGTGGATCCATAAAAGATCATCAAAGAAGGATTAAGATGTTAGTGATTCACCCCATGACTGAGTCATGGGGATTTTCACATAAGGAGAGAGGCTCAGAGTTGAACAGAATTTGAAGACCCTCATCTCCTAAGGGGAGTTTAATTTTTAAAAGGCAGAAGTGCCTTGGTTAGCAGATTAAATGTGGGAAACAAAGGCAGCCACTTACTGAGGCTGACGTCAGATGACACAGCTGTTTCCTCTTTTCATCAGGTCCATGGTCCTGATGCACGATCACACAAAACAGATATTTGACAGGGGAGTTACATGCAGTGTCGGAGATGCTCAGCCCCTAATGGTGAGCACTGAACCGATATCTGAACTCACATCAACGTTATGCCAGGTCTCCTTTGGCTAAACAGTAATACCTCAAAACAGGGTTCCTTCAGTGAGCGAGTTCACTCCAGGAAAGAAGTGAGCAGTGTCCCCAACTTCACATAAATTTATCAGACTATCCCTATCCACTTTTAAATTTTTACCCCTTCCTAACTGTATTGGTCAGGGTTTCTACTGCTGTAATCAGACACTGTGACCAAGGCAACTTATAAAAGGAAGAGTTTCTTTGGGGCTTACAGTTCCAGAGGGGTGAGTCTGTCACTATCATGCTGGGGAGCATGGCAACAAGCAGGCATGTGACGGAGCAGCAGCCAAGACCCCACATCTCCATCCACAAACAGGAAGCAGAGAGAGATACCTCAAGATGGCTTGAGTATTTTGAAACTTCAAAGCCCACCCCAAGTGACATACTTTCTCCAGCAAGGCCATACTTCCTTAGCCTACCCAAATAGCCACCAACTGGGGACCAAATATTCCAATGCCTGCAACTTAATGGGGTCATATCATTGAAACTACCGTACCAACCAATGCCATAGCTCTAGTATACAAAATACAGTGAGATCAAGAGTCCAGTTTGCTACCAGTACAGCTTAAATTTGAGGTAGTTTTCTGAAAGCTTGGGCTTATAAACTACAGGAATTGTGGGTCAAATTTAGAAAAGTTACTGAAATTTTGGAGTGTCTTACCTAGGCCCTGAACCAGGAGTTAAAGGTCATGGGTTCATTAATAATTTGCTTAAACTTCTTAGCACATTGAGGAGCAACCAAACAATTCTGTCTCCACTAAGTGTTATATGCAGTGTGTACTTTTTCCTCTAATGCCTTTCCTGTAGTCACTTTATAGACATCTACAGGGGATCCTTTATTACATATATATATATATATATATATATATATATATATATATATATATATATATATATAGTGTGTGTGTGTGTGTGTGTGTGTGTGTGTGTGTGTGTGTGTGTGTGTGTAGGGGAGGGTCAACTCATTAGAGTTAATTCTCTCCTTCCACCACTTAGATCCTAGGTAAAGAACAAAGAACTCAGGTTGTCATGCCTGGTAGCAAACGTCTTTATCCACAGAGCCATCTCAGAGGTCCTCCTCCATATGTGATCTGTAATTGTTTTGCTATTGCCTATCATGAACTTCCAACATCCCTTTGACTTGGAAAAAGTGTGTGGATGACTTTTAAGTTCAACCATGTCAGAGAACCCATAATTCAGGGATGGAGAGTTCTGAAGGTGCTGACCTCTGGAGTCTGTTTCAGTATGAAATGCTTCTTCAGAGCTGTGAGGATTGACCAGGACAAGTCAAGGTTCCTTGAAATCCTGCATCTGATGTTGGGAACCAGAGACACAGAGTAGGACAGGAAGGAAAGAGGACGTGAGGAGTGGACAAGCTGGAGCTTGGGTTTTACTTGGACAGATCCTTAATCATCCCCTGAAAGCCTCAACTTAAAAAATAAACTTTTTATTTCTGTGTGTGTGTGTGTGTGTGTGTGTGTGTGTGTGTGTGTGTGTGTGTGTGTGAACATGCTCTTGCAGGTGCCCCAGATCCCCTGGGGCTGAAGTTACAGGCAGCTGTGAGCCACCTGACTTGGGTGGTGGGACCTGAACTTCAGTTCTCGGGAAGAACTGCCAACGCTCTTAAGGTGACTCCCGTCTCTGGCGTGAGTCAGCCTCAACTCTGAGGTGAGACCGCTCCTCTTTAGATGTCAGGGCCCTCATTGTTGTGGAGTCACACACAGAGCCAGCCCAGAATTTGGAGAAGCTGAAGGGGACGAGACAGGAAGTGCAGGTGTTGTGGGGCCAGCCAAGTGATGAGGCAACGGCTCTCAAGTGAGATGTTTTCTCAACAGCTTCATCTTCCCAAGGCCTAAAGAAGGCCACAGCCACCCTTCCACCTTCCAAGTCTCACAGGAGACCACCATGCTGAGTCTGAAACGAATCAGGAAAGCCACTGTGGGAGGCACAGCTGTGACCCAGACTAGGAAGCAGTGCATGAACACCATACCTCTGGGTGAAGAGAGAAATCCCACTGAAACGGAAATATCAAGTCAAGAACAAAAAGACTCCCATGGGAGGCCTTGCCCTTTCTGAGGAGTGGATGGGGGGAGGTGGGGTAAAAAGGAGGTGGGGAGGGTAGGTGATGGGATGAGAGGAGGGAGGGGAAACTGTAGTTGGTATGTAAAATAATTTAATAAAAAATAAATTTAAAAAAATGTGTGAGCCATGGCCACAGAAGTCCTCTGAGAGAACTTTGTTGCATCAAATGTTTATATTTATAAAAGCAAAAAAAAAAAAAAAGATTAAATCAGGGATCTGAGCCTCCATTTTAAGTAGAAAAGAGGGAATGAGCAATTGAAAGGTAAAATATTTGGGGAGGGGGGCAAAATTGATGAGCCCAAAGACAAGCAACTAAGAAAAATCAGTCAATCAGACCTTAGTCTATCTGTGTTCCTGCCACAATAGAGCTGGAGTATTGGCTGTTTTTTGTTTTCATTTATTTGAGATAGAGTCTCGGATATACCAGGCTAGCCCTAAACTCCTTGGGTAGCCAAGGATGACCTTGAAAGTCTGATCCTCCTGCCTCTACCTCCCAAGTTCTAGGATCATAGGCATATGTCACCCTTAGTTTTGCTGTAAGAAAAATCTGAAAATGGAATTTCATTTCTCAGTTCTGGAGCTGAGACCTGCTCTTACCTCCTGAATGGTGTCTTGAATGTTTCATCCTCCAGAGATGAGTGTGGGTCCTCAGAAGGGCTGGGGAAGGGTGGAGAGCAGATCTCTGGAAAATGTTCTGATGTGCTTACAGCATTGGCCTCACCTTAGGATGTGAACTAAGTCAGGACTTCTCAACTTGTAGCCCCTTTCCACCAGGAAAATCCTTAAGCCGCCTAGAGTTTACAGGCATATAAAATAGGCATACAAACCAAATCTCTACTGATAATAAACTGTAAAGAAATTCACTTAACACAATCGTTGGTTTAGAACAATTGTTGGTTTAGATAGAACTTTTCTATTTATTTTGTTTTTTGTTTTTTGTTTTTTCGAGACAGGGTTTCTCTGCGTAGTTTTGTGCCTTTCCTGGAGCTCACTTGGTAGCCCAGGCTGGCCTCGAACTCACAGCGATCCGCCTGGCTCTGCCTCCCGAGTGCTGGGATTAAAGGCGTGCGCCACCACCGCCCGGCGACGAACTTTTCTATTTAAAGCAAATATTTATACCAATGACATGGATGTACTTATTTATTTTTACATGGATAATTAAGTGGTAGCTGGAAATTTGATACTGGGAGCATCTTGGATATTTTACAAAGTTGACTGATATTTTGGTTTCATTTAGATTTTACTTTTGGTATGGGTGTGCATCTGTGTGAGTATATGCCACATATGCTCAGGAGACCAGAACAGACTGTCAGGTTCCCCGAAGCTGGAGTTACAGGTGGCTGTGAGTCAACTAGTATGGATGTTGGGAGCCAAACGTGGGTCCTGTGGAAGAGCGTTAAGCACTCAGCCACTGCGCCTGCTCTGGTCCTGACAGTTCAATTTTTTAATCATCAGCACTGAGAGCACTGCTTTGCATAAATACCCAGCACTAGTATATTTGCGGCTATTTCAGCAATTGTTAGTAATTCCATTCTAATCCCAAACCCAAATTCACTTAGCAATCTTTTTTTTTTTTTGGTTTTGTTTTCAAGACAGAGTTTCTCTGTGTAGCTTTGCGCCTTTTCCTGGAACTCACTTTGGAGACCAGGCTGGCCTCGAACTCAGAGATCCGCCTGCCTCTGCCTCCCGAGTGCTGGGATTAAAGACGTGCACCACCACTGCCCGGCCATTTAGCAATCTTTATGCACTCAAGTCAGCATACCACACAGCAAGTTCTGAATCAAACATTTTGACACAATCCAACCCAAAGACATACTAATTTGATATTCACATGCTGAGCAGTGACAGTAGAAAAACACTGGGTGGCTTTGCTCTCCACAGACCGTTATGTGGAAGAGAAGAAGGCCTTGCATGCACTGTAAACACTGCGGTTCCTGAGGCACAGTAGGCTAGAAGCTGAACTGAGGTGTTTCAAGCATGTCTGTGGCCACTCGCAGCGTGAGCATGCACTGTACAAAGTGTCTGTGGGAAGCATCCAGAGCCAAGGCTGCAGTCAGCCTGTATAATGCTGTGTAAACACCCCCAGAAACATCCCTCTCAGACTGATGAAAAAAACAGAAAACAAAACCAAACACCAAACAATACTAACATGAATTAAAGAACTATAACTATGGATGTTAACATGTTAATAGGGGATTGTTTAAACAAGTTCATGGCAAAAAAAAATTATTAACTTTAGCAAAGAGAATAAATTTCTTGAACAGTAGTGCATCAGATCTGAATAACCAAAGACTGAAAAAGTCTTCTGTCACTAAAATGACTGAATTTTCTCCGTGCTTTTAGACCAAGGTGTGGTGAGCAGCTTTGCCCCCTGTAGGCTCCCTGGCATGACCTTTTGCCTGACCAGAGCCCAAACAGAGCCACATGACCGTGAACTGAAACTTCTGAGATCATCAGACCACTAGAAGTCACACCCCAAGATGGAAGAGAATGTGCCTCACCTCTGTCACAGCCATGAACCCGAATGAACGTTTAACCATCACAAGGGAAGGAAGAGAAGGGAATGGAGGGGATGGCCATACAGTGAGATCTTCGCAAAAATCAAGAAACAAAAAACCCCAAACAACAACACAACCTCACCACGACTTCCAGGCATACTTTGGGGGAGGTTACGATGTCTTAGGAAGCATGAAAAGCAGGATCAAGGAAAGACAAAAGCTGTGAAGTTGCTATTAACCTAAATTCAACATTTTCCTTCTAAGACATTACGGAGGTGAAAGGGCAGCCGAGGCTACACAGAGAAACCCTGTCTTGAAAACACAAAAACAAAAAGAAACAAACAACAAAATAAAGACAGGTCCACACAATGATCATTCACAAATGTCTCTAATAGCTTTATTCAAAATATCTCCACACTGGAAATAACCCAGATATCCATCAACAGATACTCAGTTTAGCTGACAGTAGTATATTACTTAGTATAATGCTGTAATAGGAACACTACTCACCAATGAAAAGGAATGAACTGTTGATAAATACAACAGCACATGTGTCAAAACAAAAAAAAAGCTCAACACATGAGTATATCTCATCTGATTTAATTTAAATGGAATTCTGGAAGAGATGAAATTAATCCCCAGGGACAGAGTAGGTCAGTGGTTACCTGAGGCCGGGGGAAACCGCAGAGGGAGACAGTGCACGCTCCGGTGGAGGCCATGCTGTCTTGAGGGGGGCGGTGCCGTTGGTGTCTGGATGTCCAGGCTGAACTGTACAATGGAGCAGGCGCACTAACTACAGGAAAGCCAGCACACGCTGTACTGGAGCAGCAGCCCAGGACCACCTCCACGGCTGGATGTGTACGATGTTTCTATTTGCTTCTTTAACAGCATGTCAGGGGGTCAACTTTTCTTCAAGTGAATGGCTGAGTGAGGCGATAATACCAAAAGAAATAGACATACGGAATGGAGGAGCTGAACAGAAGCCTATGAGATAAGCTGGCTCCAGGAGGGCGCAGATGACCTCAAGTCAAATGACTAACTTCCGACACGTCCTACTGTGCGGTGGTGATGTCTGAGCGGTGGGACTCGGCCCAGGTACCCAACCACAAGTCTGACCAGGGAACTGACTCAAAATGCTGTGTCTCTTACCACATTTAAGAAAATCTCATTATAAAAAGACAAATGGTTACATGTTCAGGAACATTTGATAGGCTCAACTTAGGAGTTCGCTGTTAAAGAAACTAGAATATAACTTATTTGTTAAAGTCTATTGCACTTAAATTAATAAAAATCTTCAATTTGACTTTAGAGATTCAGGAAGAAAACATTTTGGCCAGGCAGGGAATGAAGCTTAGGGCCTTGTGAATGCCAAGCATACACTTTGTCCACCATTAGGCCGCATCCTGGCCCCTGGACAATTATCTTCAAAGTATCTTCACAAAGCAAATTATAACAAGTTTTTATGAATAATTTCTTCCAATACCAACTCCTGCCCTAGTGGTGAAACCTACTACCACCTGGATCATGCATTCCCTGTCCTTAAGAAGTTTATTCTATTTGGGGGGAGACAGGCTTTGATTTTGTCTCAATTTTACTGTAGACTGGCTTATGACTTGTTTTGAAAAAGAACGCTACAGCAACCAAAACACTGGCTATTTCACCCCATAAAGATCATTCACAGTGTGCAACATCTTGTTTTTGATTTTTTTTTTTTTTAAATATATTCCTGTAACTCATCCGATGCTTTTCAGGCTCCAACGTGAAGGGGAGAGTAGCCTCCTCCACCATACTCCTGATGAGGACCCAGCAGAAGATTAACAATGATCATCACTGAAGCCAGGAAGCAGAAGCCACCGTTCTCTGGGCTTGACCCTACTGGGGGACAGTGGCTCGTCCCTTATGAGATGGGGAAAGCAAGGTTGCAGAGGGCACCTGCTGTGACTCATTCTTCCTACTGCAAGGCTCCTGGCAGCAACTCCTGAAGTGAGGCTGAAGACAACCCCCCCTCCCGGTTTGTCATACACATACACAATACAGTTTGATCATATCCACTCTACCTTTCCACCCCCAACTTCTCCCCGATCTCTCTCCCAATTTCACATTCTCTGTTTCTTCTCCTTTATAAGCCAGGGTCCAGTTAGAGCTGCCCCTAGCCTCAGGTACAGGGCCGCCCACGGGCACAAAAGCACCTTGGAGACTACACCACTACAAACAGACTGTCCCTTCCCTAGCGGCCACCCACTGTCAACAGCTCCCCAGCTGGAGGTGGGACCTTGTGAGCCCCCTCAACCCATCCATGCTGGAATGTTCCCTGGTTGGACGGTGTGCAGACAGACACAGTTGCAATAAGTTCACAAGCAGGAGGGCCCCTCATGTCCAGAGTCTTGCAGCATTCTCCCCTGGCCTCAGCTTCTTCCTTAATGTTCCCTGAACCTTGAGGAGAAGAGATGTCCCACTTGGGGAGTTTGCTCTTTCTTGATGTAGCATCCACAGCACACTGCCAAGAGCTGGGCGTCAGAGTCATTCAACATCTCAGTCAGTCTTATCTTAGTGATGTGTCCTGGTGGGTTCTATTTCCAGGAAAAGGAAGTCTAGATCTGTACACAGAGCCTCTTTATTTCCCATTTCCACTGCCTCAGAGCACTTGATAATGTCAACTAGCAAATGAGGAAGGATTTGCTGAGTGAGAGATCCTTGTAGTAAACACTCACATCCAGCAGTCTGACCCTGGGTATCTGGAATGCTCTCAGCTTTTACAACCCACATCAACTCTGTCTTCAGAGTGTCACTAATTTAAACAAAGGATATTTTGTGCTATAACATTTAAGTGGTTAATAGCAGTCATGATCAACTTTTATTGGTTTTTGCATAAACAGCCAATAGAATATCTTTACCCCAATATACTTATAACACCCACCTTTCTTCCTGGAGGTGTTTGTGAGATTTTTTTTTCAGTAGGAAAAGAGGGAAGAAATGGGGACTGAGGTTTCAAAGTGTACGTATCTCAGGTAGACTTAAGTATTTGGCAATTATTCCCTTCATTTAAAAAATCAGCTTTGTAACTTGGAATACATCAAAAGTACAGTGCATCCATTTTATTAAAAAGAGATGTGCCACCTGGTGCCCTAAGTTTATATCTAGCATTATCTAGATTTGTGGCTGTAGGCTTATTAAACAGTAGTTTTAAATGACATGAATCAAGATTTTCAGTTAAATAATCTCATATCTGGATTGAATCATAGAAGAGCTAACATTTTAAAAAATTACCATTTATTTATTTATGCATTATTAAAGTCTGATAATGCCCTTGAGAGTAAGGCGACTATGTATAAGAAGATAATATAATCTTACCACACCAGCCATTAGGTAAATCATATACATAGCCACTTGTGTATCAGCTAGTTCGGGCTGATGTTCCGATCTGAACCAAGTCCTGCAAGTCCTCCACCACCACTGCAGAGCCAGCCGCTCCCAGGACAGGAGCCATCCTCAGATTAGTATTTCTTGGCTAGTCTCAGTATTGTTAAGTACAATGGGGTTTTCCCCTTAATGAATATGAGTGGATTAAGGCAAAAGGACATGGACCAGCTTCTTCCGTAGCGTATCTTTTATCTTATTTAAAGTTGTTGGGGCTGTACAGGCTGCAGATCTGCTGGCTGCAAAGATACAAGTTGTCCCCTGGACCAATGTCTGACCCACTGGCCACTGGATTACAGTCTTGCTGCTCCCAGCTTCTTCCCAGTTTATCGTCAGAACACAAAATGCTGACGTCCAAATGGCACCACTTATGCGCTATGTATCTTGGCTGTGTGTAGATTATTTCCTTATTTAAAATATTTAATAATTGGGCAATAACCTACTTAGTCTTTGTAAACTCTCCATTGCACACTTTTTCGCTTTTACAGCCATTTACTGCAAGGTTGTTGAACTCTCTTTCGGCCATCTTCCGCACATAACTATGTGGTCCTTTCCCTTCAAAGGAGGAAGGATTTTTAAAAGAGCCTCCAATTCTATCCCACAATGTGAAATACTGTCCATAGTTATAGTCAAAAAACATGTGGTGGTCTGTGTGATGAGCTGACCCATTAATAAATGGCCTTAAGAACTGGGGGACACGAAAATCACCGTCATGAATAGAAATTGTCCAGACATTAACCAAGACATATAAACCTAAATAGACCACCTTGTGCAGTGGAAAGATAAAGGGGTATATGTGGTAAGGTAGACTCTGGAGGAAGCCGTCCACAGGGTGAAAAGCATGACTTGCAAATGGAGTGGGGATCTTCCAAATATGATGAGGTTTATGTATGCGCTGAGGAGGAAAGGGATACGATTAGAGCCATGTGCAAACTTAGTTTCCACCTCTGGTTCAGACATGGCCTACCTGCAATTGGCCAAGTCACCCTTCTTTACTCCCAAGGTTAAAATTCTAAGACAGGCCCTCCAGACCACAAAGAAAACTATAACTAACATGCATACAGGCCCTGTGATGAGTGATGACCAAAAGAGCTTCTTGGGCGTTTAATACAGGCAAGAGAAAGCCTTAGACTCTAGAGCATCTGTAATATGGAAATGTGAGATATCTCCCCCTCCTCTCCCCTCTAATGACTCTACCTTGTAGACCAGTCTATGATGCAGGCCCCTGTGAATCCAGTAGATCAGCATATCCGTGAAAAAGAGGAAGGATAGCACGCTAATGATGAGATGAATCCAGCCTAAAGGAGACCATACAGAACAAGAGTCAAAGGTTGGCTCCAGAATTAGTGTTCCCTTTCCACATGTCCACACAAACACAAAAGGGGATCCGAAACTCAAACACAATCAACATATTAGAGGGTCATCTGCCTTCACTACCTAGAACCGCTGACATCTCTACTTCCCCCTCACCTAACAACTTGAAATGTTCTACCTTTCATTAACTTTGTAATTTTAATTAAATTTTAGCTCATATACAAAACCATAAAAATTGCCCATATAGTATTGATTTTCTTTTTTATGGCTTAACTTTATTATTTTGCATATTTGTTTTTCAATACAGGGTTTCTCTGTGTAGCTCTGGCTGTCCTGGAACTCACTCTGTAGACCAGAGTAGACTCATACTCAGAGAGCTGCCTGTCTCTACCTCTCAGGTGCTGGGATTAAAGGGGTGCACCACCACTGCCCAGATATTAATGATTTCTTTAGAATTATGCGTATGTGTGTGCATATGAAGGCTCTGGTTCCCCTATGGTTGGAGTTATTAGCAGGTGTGAGCCGCTCGATATGGGTTCTGGGAACTGAACTCGGGTCCTCTTAACTGCTCAGTCATCTTTCTAGTACAAGTATTACTTAAACTATAAAGATGCCCACGTGACAGGACATTCCCACTGCTTTCCTTCATACTAGCATTCTTAAATCCTATCTTTGTGTACTACCTCTTTACCTGGAGCCTTATTTCCCAATAAATACCTTCACTCTAGAAACTCACCCCATAATGAGTCCCTTTCTAGTATTTCCAGCCTCATCCTCCTGGGGTTTTGACCCAACCAAGCTGATGTACTCAACTCCCTCTTGTGCCTGCAGCATTTTACCTCTGACTTGGGCTCACACTGTCCCAACATGTCTAGAATGTTCTCTCCCTGATTTTGCTCATTCCCTCATTCATTGTCAAAGCCTCTTCTAATTAACCACCTCCTACTTTGAGAGCACACAGCAAGGCTGGGTTCAAGCCTCTGACCCACCAACTATTAGCTGAGCACATAGGCAGCTTCTCAACACGTCCTTCCCTAATATGCCCCTTCTAAAAGCAGCCTAGCAGCAAGACCCACTCTGCAGAGCTGCTGAAGAAAAGCAGTGGGTTGATATGGGGCAGAGCTATGAACTGCTGCTGGCACCTGCCAATCAATGAACACTATCCTGCTTTCCTGTATTCTGGGTGTCAGAAATGTGTCTTGAAGTAACTTCAGAACTGCACAGAGGTCACATCACTGCAAGACTACCTTTAGAGAAGAAAGTCTAAAGCTCTAAATGTAGGGGCCAATTTCTAAATTCTGGACAGAGACACAATGAACTACTATAATTAATATATTCTATGACAATATTTACAGATATGAAACAATGGCCACATTTATACAACCATTGGAATACAAGCTGCATAAAAAGTATTGCATTTCTGCAATGGAATCAAGGAAGCAGGCAGGCACAGATGAGAGGGAGGACAGACGGACAGTGACAAGCAGCTTCTAGTTTCTAGGCAGCAGGGCAGCAGACTGCGACTTTCAGTAACTCTCACATACTGCTTTCCCAGCAGTTGGAAGTAACAATCGTAGGAAATAAATACAAGGGCTCATCCCTGATCAGTATTCCCTTGGGTACAAAATCATCCCAAACTGACTTTAAAAATGACAGTGAAGTTAAGAAAGTCCACGGGTGTGGAGAGCCATGATGGAAGGAAGCAGAACCGTCAAAACAACTGGGCAGTTTGAAGGAAAGGAGAAGGAGGCATCTTGGTGCTTTAAAGAAAATAACTCTAAGACAATCATGGAGGCGCACTTTGCAAATTTAAAGCCGGCCTGGGCTACCTAGCAAGACTTTGTCTAGAAAGAAAGAAGAAAAGGAAAAAGGGAGAGAGGGGAAGAAGGAGGGGAGAAGGCAGGCAGGCAGGCAGGCTGGCTGGGGAGATGGCTCAGCCAGGAAATACTTGCCTCACACGCATGAGGACCTGAGTTTGATCCTTGGGAATCACATAAAAAATGCTAGATGTGGCAATGTGGATTTGGAATCCCAGCACTAGTGAGGTCGAAACAGACTGGGGCTAGCTGGCCAACCAGTCTGGATGAACTGGTAAGTTTCAGGCCAATGAGAGAACCTGTCTAGACTTGGCCAGGTGGCACATGCTTTTAACTCCAGCACTTGGGAGGCAGTGGCAGATGGATGGATCTCTGTGTATTTGACCTATTTAATTAAGTTCCAGGCCAGCCAGGGCTAACTACTGAGGCCCTGGCTCAAAAAAACAAACAACAAAACCAAACAACCCCCCCCTCCCCACTCTAGCCACTAAAATCATCACCAGCAACAACAACAACAAACCCAAGAGGTAAAGAGTATTCCTGAAGGTGATATTTGAGGTCGCCCTCTGGCCTGCTGCACACATGAACATACATGCTCACATGCATGAACAAAGAACAAACAGCAGGAAGAGGCGGGGATGGCTCCACTAACTTGTCCTTGGGCCCTCCCAGTGTCTGCTCACCATTTGGGAAGTCTCCTATGTCATCGTAGAGCTTGCTGTAGCCTCTCAACTCCAGCAGGAACAATGCAATGGTGGGGATACTTATCCAGGGCAAAGACTTGACGGTGAATATGATCTCCCGAGAGACTTGATTCTAAAGATGAAAGTTCCAATTATTTCAAAGTCACAAAATCTGTTCAACAAAACTGTCATAAAGTTGACTGGGGATGGATTTTTTAACTATTTTCTGTTTGTACTTGGACTCTGGCTTCTATCAGGCAAGAACTCTACCACTGATCTATACTCCTACCTTTCAATTTTCTATTTTCCTCGGATTTTTATTTCACATATTATTTTTAAATATGTATGCGCGCGCGTGCGTGTGAGTGTGTGTGTGTGTATGTGTGTGTGTGTGTGTGTGTGTGTGTAGATATGTGCATGTGAATGCAATATCTGCAGACGTTAGAAGTCCCCAGGGAGTTGGTGTTCCAGGCAGTTGCAAGCTGTCAATATGGGTGCTAGGTACCAAACTTGGGTCTTCTGCAGAAGAAATATGCACTCTTAACTGTTGAGTCTACTCTCCAGGTACTAAATTCTCTTTTATACTAAAAAGCCTACTTCCAAACTTTTCCTGTGAAATTTTTTTTTTTTTTTTCGAGACAAGGTTTCTCTGCGTAGCTTTGCGCCTTTCCTGGAGCTCACTTTGTAGCCCAGGCTGGCCTCGAACTCACAGAGATCCACCTGGCTCTGCCTCCCGAGTGCTGGGATTAAAGGCATGCGCCACCACTGCCCGGCTCCTGTGAAAATTTTAATGCATAGGAAAGTATAAGAAAAGTATTCCTTGATGAGTAATGCTGCTCTGTATGCTGTAAATGTGTGTTGCTTTGACTGGTTGATAAATAAAATGCTGATTGACCAGGAGCCAGGCCGGATGTATAGGAAGAATAAGCAGACAAGGAGAATTCTGGGAAGAGGAAGGCTGAGTCAGGAGTCACCAGCCAGACACAGAGGAAGCAAGATGACAAGGCAGAACTGAGAAAAGGTACCAAGACATGTGGCTAAACATAAACAAGAATTGTGAATTAATTCAAGTGTAAGAGCTAGTCAGTAATAAGCCTGAGCAAATGGCTGAGCAGTTATAAATAATATTAAGTCTCTGTGTGATTATTTTATAAAAGGCTGTGGGACTGTGGGTAAGAGATTTGTCCCGACCATGGGCCGGGCAGGACACAGGAAAATTTTCAGAACACAGGAAATCTTTTGACTACATTTGGTGCCCAATGTGGGGCTCTCAAATTTCCATAAGGCCTAAAAGAGTTTAAAAAGGGCTTCTAAACACACAATAACAGAGCCAAAAACAGCTTGCTACTTCATGTCTCATGCAGGTTGAGATACAGAGACAGCAAGGTACAGAGACGCCATGGTGTGGGGACTTGAGCTACAGTATGGTGGGTTCACGGAGTATGGGCTTGAATACAGCATGGCGGATTTCTGCCACTGTACACAGTGGCATATATGAGCCGCACAGCGCACTGCATGGTGGATTTAGCTTTTGCTAGTACAGACAAAAAAAAAAAAGATAAGAAAGAAAAGGCTTTGGGGCTACAGGTTACTGGATGGGAAGCATAGACCCACTGCTTCAGAGTCAGCAATGAGTATGGTTCCCCCAGAGCTGGCAGTAAATGCAGTTCCGCCATGTTGAAAAGCTGAGGTGGGCGGAGTCAACAGTCAAGGCTGCTGCTTCTGTTCTAACCACTCTTCAGTTTAAAGCAATAATTCACAATAAGACAGATTCGGATGGAATAGGACTTTAAATGGTATACAATGTGTATAAAAATGTATGTAGGCTTGGAAGAGAGAGCAAAAGGATTATAAACAGTTATATAAAGAAATAGAAAGTTCTAAAAAATAAAGTCTTTAAAGAGAAAGTAAAAGTAATATAAAAAGCCATGTAAAGATGGAAATTACACAGAAATTCTGTATTATATTGCCTTGGGATTTTTAACTGCAGAGAGACATTTGATTGTAAAGGCTGCTGAGTTAAATCAATATGTACATTTTAAAGATATCTTGATTTCAAAATTTATGTTTAAGGATATGTTGCTTTGGAAAAGAGGTTCTGCTTTTGTTTCCACAGAAGATGAGAACCTATGGATTGCTTCCAAGCTAATATGGCTTGATCAAGGACCCCTGAGAGGTCTCCAGATATTCCAACATCCAGAATAGCTTCAAGGCAACTGGCTCAGAGAATACAGCATCACAGACTATTTCAGTCCGGACTTGACCATAATTCTTAGTTTTCTCAGGATCCCCATAAGACTACCAACACGCCCTATCAGCAGGAAGTAGCCTAGAAAACTGCACCCACATTTCCAAAAAAACAGATTATGGGTGTTTGTCTTTGTTGTGGTTGTTGGTTACAAAT
Organism: Peromyscus maniculatus bairdii; assembly: GCF_049852395.1. Classification (NCBI taxonomy): domain Eukaryota; kingdom Metazoa; phylum Chordata; class Mammalia; order Rodentia; family Cricetidae; genus Peromyscus; species Peromyscus maniculatus. The sequence continues at coordinate 39,011,790 of NC_134858.1, forward strand.
TGTTATTAGTCATAGTCAATCTCTTTCTAAAAAAAGAAAGGGGGAAGTGATATAGAAATATAGGATATAGATATGATAGGATAAAAAGGTAGATTATGGAATTTACTTTGAAAGAGCAACAACTGTTTGAAATGATTTACATTGCTATAGATTTTAGTTTATTACAAATTTAAAGTTAATTTTCGTATACTGTATGTATATTTCTACTCTTGTTTAAGGTATGCTTGTGTAGCTCATTTGAAATTGTAATGTATAATTAAGAAATACAGATTAATAATTAGTCTCCATGATAATCAAACTTACAGTCATACTAGTTAAGTTTTCTAGGTATACATAGATATAATTCAATTAGGTAAGTAATCTTCAAACACTTCAAAGACCTATAGAATATGGCATTTAAAATGTTTTAAAAACTTAGACTTTCTGGACATTGAAACATGTCTGCTTCTGTCAGCACCAATCTACTTCAGAGAAGATAATGGGCACTGAAGAAATTCATTATGGAGTTTGCTTTCTTTGTGGTAAAAGTTAGTCACTGGGCAAAAAAGTGCCCTTGCATCGACTGCTTGACAGTATGTTGTATAAACTGGACATGCAAGACCCATAGGAAGGTGACCACTGAACTTTGCAAGGTGAGATGGTCCTTCAGGTTCCTGCTTCACAGAAGAAACTGCCAGGCATTCTACAAGACACAGAGAGAAGCAACTGAGAGACTCTAGGCCTATAGGCTGAAGGATACCCCAATGTTGCCCAGGGACTTTGGGTGACTGTCCAGGTAGCCAGTTGTCTCTGTCATTCTAGATTTTTGGAAGTTGCTTACAATTATCTTCCTGTTTACTTAGGTAATATTATATCCTTCTGGGGTCTTTAATGTAGTTGAAGACTAGATAGTTATAATTTTCCTTGGTTATGATAAAAGATAAATTAGATATAAACTTTAGACTCACAAAATAGGACAGATGGTAAAATATTTTCTTTAATTTTGCCAAATACAAATAGACTAGATATTGTAACTGTAATTCTTGTTTGATAACTGTTTTCTTATATGTAATTTTACTATGTTAAAGTTAAAACCTTCCTTGTTGATTAGGAATAAAAGCAGAAATGCTGTGGAATGTCATTCTGTATGCTGTGAATGTGTGTTGCTCTGACTGATTGATAAATAAAATGTGGATTGGCCAGTAGCCAGGCAGGATGTATAGGAAATATAAGCAGACAAGGAGAATTCTGGGAAGAGGAAGGCTGAGTCAGGAGTCACCAGCCAGACACAGAGGAAGCAAGATGTCAAGGCAGAACTGAGAAAAGTTACTAAGCCACATGGCTAAGCATAAATAAGAATTATGGGTTAATTTGAGTGTAAGAGCTAGTCAGTAATAAGCCTGAGCAATGGCTGAGCAGTTATATAAATAATATTAAGTCTCTGTGTGATTATTTTATAAAAGGCTGTGGGACTGTGGGTGAGAGATCTGTCCTGACCATGGGCCAGGCGGGACACAGGAAATATTCTGACTACATATTCCTTTATGCCAACCAAAGGCAGCAAGTACCTTCACTTCTGAATTTTTTTTCTCCTCCTTGCCAAATCTATGTGCTGAGTTTCTATTAATGGAATAATCTTTAATGAACTTCCCTCCCCAGCTCCTTCGGTTCAGGGACTATCTGACAAATGCCAGTAGTGGTCACAGAAAACTGTTCCAAGCTGATTAAGAACACGTCTCAACTGCTCAACCTGAATCCCCAACTCAGCCATGGAAAACGCACATGGTAAATACCTTTTAGTTTGCAAAAGCCAGAGTCAAGTAGTTACATAAACCCAATAGTTATATACATGTATTCATCAATACTAGCAGAGTGATTCTCATCTATGTACATGGGGAAGTAAGATCTCCAGGCTAACAGACAAGATCCACTTATTTAGAATACAAGAAGGAAAGAGGTGATTAACCCTTATAAAAACATCCAGCCCATTCAGGGGCTGTTTTCAAAAACTTTATTCACATATAAGCAGTTTAATTAACTGAAAAATTCACAAATATATTGTATCATTATTTTTAAAGTAACAGAAGCCAGAAAATCTCTTACCTTTAAAAACTGTGGATGCTTCATTAATGAATGATCATAGACAAAATAATAGCTCAGGGTTGCACAAAAGAAGTAGAGGATATAAGCCCCCAGGTTCGTGACAATCAGGAGACTAATAGTTTGTCGGACGATGTTGTCCTCGGGCCACGTGGCTGGATACACATATGGAGTAAAGAAGTAATGATCGGCAACACTGAGAACCAGGTCCATCGCAGCCCCTGCAGGACAAATGTGTGGTAATTCACTCCTCACATCTCTACAACGTTTCAGAAAAGCTGTATGTACAGTTTCTGGACTAAGAACAATCTTATGTAGCATAGATGTGGCCACCAGCCTCCCCAGGTGCCACCTTGGGCAGCAGAAGAGAGTATCAGGGTATCTATCATCCCTAGTCTGACTTCTTCATATTATATAGTGTTGAAATTAGACATTAATTGCATGGCAGGGTCAGGATTCCCAAGTGATGGAGCAACACAGTGCAAGATGCCTTTGACAGGATCTCTTCTCCCTTGTTTATCGCCCTAAGGTCTGGCTTAAACACTAGCTATTACCACAAACGCCTTCAGTACTTTTCCCATAAGGGTTCACAACATAGCCACTTAGGCTGTCCTACTATCCTTAGGCACACTCGTTCAATAACCTTCCAGCAGTTTCCAAACCATGCCACCAGAAGCAACACAATCAAGGTGCAGCATTTCTTCAAGGGTGGCCTCCCCGGAGTTATTCATGGCCTGAAGAGGTTAAGTACCACGGTCTTTTTAGTGTTAGAAAATCCTTCGGTTGGGCTGGGGAGACTGCGGCTTGGTCAGCCAAGTGCCTGTTCTGCCAACTGGAGGAGCTGAGTTTGGAGCCCCCAGCACCCAGGTGAAGAGCAGGGCATGGTGGCTTGGGTCTAAATAATCAATCCACTGATGGCAAGATGGGAGGGAGACTCAGGAGGACCCTGGAACTTCCTGGTCCGTAGCTCAGCCCACCTAGGAGAGTCTCAGACCGATGAGAGACCCTACCTCAAACACAAGACGGAAGGCACGCAGGGACAGCAACTGAAGTTGTCCTCTGACCTCCACATACACACATACTCACATACACACAAACACACAGGGAAAGAGAAATATTCCAGCTATCTGCTGGCTTATCACTGTCTGCTCACATGGCAAACATTTCTTTTTATTTTATTTTATGTGGGTATGTTTGCCTGAATATACAGCACATGAGTGCCAGTGCCTGCAGAAGCCAGAAGAGGGTACCGTCTCCCCTGGAGCTGGAGTTACAGGTGGTTGCAAGTTGTCTGATGTGAACAATGGGAACTGAACTTGGGCCCTCTGCAAGTGTTCTTAACTGCTGAGGCCATCTCTCCAGCCCTAGTAAACATTTATTAATGCTGATCTACCAACGCCATTTTGCACAGTAAGCAATTTTGGGACTAGATCTTTATGGATGAACTACTCTGGACATTATGATGGCCAGGCCTATGTGAACTATGCCGGCAATATATAAGCACTTGCTTTTCTTTCTTTCTCTTTTTTTTTTTTTTTGTTGTTTTGTTTTTGTTTTTTCGAGACAGGGTTTCTCTGTGTAGCTTTGCACCTTTCCTGGAACTCGCTTTGGAGACCAGGCTGGCCTCGAACTCACAGAGATCCACCTGCCTCTGCCTCCCAGCACTTGCTTTTCTAAGCATGACACTGTTTGGTGAGAAAGGTTGTCTTGAAGGAACAGTGGAAGAAAAGAAAATGTTGTCAACATTCTTTTTAACATGAAGTGAAAGAGGAGAATGTGCAAAAGAGTTGTCTGGGCACGAGGAAAGTTCCCAAGTAGCTTTCACTAGACTTTGAGATATTTTCCACTGTCCCGCTTTCTAAGTTCTTCCTTCTTAATGCTGCTATTAACATGTATCAGCCTATTAATATGCATCAACAGTTCTGCATTTATGCCGTCTGGTTTCATGATCATCGCAGCCACTAGCGACACCTGTTTAGTTTTTTAATTGTCACTTTATCAAACATGCTTAGTATTTCATTTTTCTCTGCTAGGCAATATTTTGATCTTCACTTCCAGATAAAAATTCAACAGTTTGTCTCTCCAGTCCAAAAGCCATGCATGGCGTTAGTTCCCACACTGTCTCTTTCAGTAGATGCACCACAAACATACCACACACCAGCAGCACCCTCAACCCCGTCCTGGGCAGTACTGACAGCAGCTTCCTCCTTGCTGCCACCCAGCAGGCTGTCTTCAGCTACTTCCGACATCTTCACATGGAAGTAAATCAAAAGTTAACAAAACAACAAAAAAGCAAAACATCGCCGGAAGGCACAAGCAGAGGCAGGAATACCTGGTGTGTCACCCAAGAAACAACAGGTGCTCGTCAGTCACTTGGAGTCAGGGCCGGTCATCAGATGAGTCTGAGTGCTGAACCTATGGCAAAAAGAAAACAGTTGTTTGGTTCTCAGGCTTTCAGGCTTTGAGGCACAAGTGCTCCTGTACCAAGGACACCTTTACAGGCAGGACGCTCTCAAGGAGAAACCGAATGTGTGACCTGGGCCAGGTTGCTAAGCTGCTCTCCACAGGTATGGAACTGCTTTGTGTGTTCTCTAAGGATGGAGGACAGTGCCTGTTTCTCCAGAATCCCCGGGGTAGGGTGTCTTCAACTCAGTAGGGAAGAGGAGACATCTTGGTGCATACTTAATTCCTATCTACCTTGAGAGATACTGAGCTTTTTGTGTGAATGAATTGAGTGAAATTACACTCTTTCTGTGAATGGTCTTTATCTTTATCCTTTGCCCACTTACCCCTGGGATGTTTCAGTTTCCTGATTAAAAATCTCTTCCACCTCTCCTCCTCTCCCTCCAGATCCATTACTCAAGCCATCCCTCCCTCCACAGCTTTCCAAGCAGCCTAGTCCAAAAGTTTGCAGCACCACTCCGGCTAGGATCTTATATACTAAGAGGCTTAGTCCTTTGCTTATGGGATGGATCACAATGTTTTCTCCCACTTTGTCATGAAAAAATTAATTTATATTAAGTGTTAAGTATTTGGATCTCCATTATGTATGCCACTGATCGTTTAAAAAAAAACTAGTATCAAGTGCTATACAGTAATAAACACCCACATACTCATATAATTTTGTATGTAATTTTAAGGGCTAAACCCCTTAAAGTCAGTGGCTCTGTGGACTCTAAATTAATTGGGCATTACTGCTTGAAACTGAAGTTTACATTAAATCTTATAGTGCCTTTGCAGAAGAAGTATTCTTTTCTTTAAAACGTGGTTATCAATTAAATAGGCCTGGGCTGTAGTTTAGTGATATTCCTCCAGCCTAGTATGTCCAAAGCCCTGGTTCCTTCCCCAGCAAATAAATGCACTATAAAACTTAGATGACTTAAAACTATTATATTTTTCTTAACCGAAAGAAAAAGCACAGAAACAATAGCATTTATATATTTTCCAAAAGCCTACTACTTATTATTATTATTATTATTATTATTATTATTATTATTATTTTGGTTTTTTGAGACAGGGTTTCTCCATGGAGTTTTGGTGCCTGTCCTGGAGCTCGCTCTGTAGACCAGGCTGGCCTTGAACTCAGAGATCGGCCTGGCTCTGCCTCCCGACTCCGCAAGCCTACATATTATTAACCCCCCCCCCCTCCACCTCCAGGTCTTGGCTATGTAGCCTGGAACTTCAATTCTCCTGGTTCAGGCTCCTGAGCTCTTGGACCCCTGGCACCACATCTCATTTCACACATTTGGAGGGGTTCCCTCATCTAATTCTCACAAGTCTGTAAGGTATACACTTGTATAATCTTAATATGCTGGACAATGAAGGCAGGAATAATTTAAATAACTTTGTTCTGTAAGGAGTAGTCGATGTGCTGTAAGGCCCAGTGCTTGTTCCTTCTACATCTTTACCTCTCTAAAGTCACACATACGAATAAGGACTTCTGAGTTCTCCACACTAATTATATTACATCATGAATGCAAAAAAATCCCAGTAAGAGATCAAGGGTCACAAGGCTGTTATCAGCAAGCATTTTAACAAAACAACTGATGGTAACACCTACTCAGCTAACCCACAAAGTTTTGACCCCAACCACTTTCCAGACTGGGCACTTAAGGCCATGTTTTCACTTATTTGTACCACCTTCGAATATACTCGGCAATAAAGCAGGGATGTCAGTATGCGCGACTTTTTTTTTTTATGATGCTAAAGTACGCACGCCGTGCACGTAGTTTTCAGAAAGGCAGAGAGTGCTGGCCTTCCACCCTCACTAGGTCGCAGTAACTGTCAGAGGCAGGTTTTCAACCTGATCTCTTTTTCCGGAAAAGCCCATAGCAAAGCAAAGCACCAGCATTTCCCATCTCTCCCTGGATGTGGGATACACAACAGGCAACCTCCAGCCACTGGCGGAGACCCAGCTCTCCCGGGTTGGTGTCCTTCCCTGCCCCGCCACAGCCCTGTCCACATCCACCGCAGGCCCCTCAGGCCAAGGTGCCCACTCGGCCACCATCTCAAGCCACCTGCACCTCAAGCCAGGACGGCTACACCTGTGCGGAGGGTGCTCTCCCAGCACTTGGCAACTGGGGATCCCTCGCGATCGCTCGCCGGTCCTCCCACTCGCCGGGATCCAGCTGCTGGCAAACGGAACCTACCTGCAGGGCCCGGGCCGCTCAGTTCGCCTCGGCTACACCGCCAGGCAGCGGGGGAAGGAGCTGGAGAGCCCAGGACACCGCCCGCCCGGCAGAGCCCCGCCCACGTGCAGGCAGTCCGCCAATCAGCAGCCGGCGCCATAAGCTGATGTGACGGCGGATCGCGCGACCTGGAGCGGCGCGGCCTCCGTGGTCACGTGGTCGCCGCTCGCGGGCCCCGCCCCCCGGGCGCCTCTGCCTGGACCTGTGTGCCGGCTGTCCGGATGCTCCCGGGTGAAGAAGTGTGCTCTCCTGCCCACTTTCTTCCCTCTCATGCAAGTGTACGGGATTCGTTCAAACGACCCGGGATGAGTGCAAAAATGACATTCAGCCAGAAGGAAGATCAATGACGTTTCCTTTAGAAGTTAATGGCAGAGGCATTTGTCCCAAGCCTGTGGCTCAAACGTTCATCCATCTGCTATTTTTCACCTCCCCAGAGCATGTCCTTTTATGTAACATAGAAAGGTTAGCATCTGCATAAAATATGTAAAGTGAAAATATGTGTAGCTTAGTAAATTAAAGAAGCAATTATTTATGGAGATAAAAAAAAGAAAAAGGTTATGATCTGGCCAAACCGGGTTTACACAGGCATTTAAATACTGTCAAGATGAAGATATAGATAGGAAAACAAATGAATTTAAAGATCAGTTGGCTAATTATGACGCAAAAATCTAGGCAGCAGTGCATTCTATAAAATACAAGAACTCCCCAAGGGTGAGGGTAGAGATTGACTGTATCTGTCAAAAGGAAATGAACCTTAGAAGAAAGGACCAAAAAGATGGGTGCTTTCCAAGTTGCATTCAGAGGATTTACCTGTTCTGATTGGTTGCTGTCTTTTCATATATATGTGGGGGGGGGGGGAGGGTGGAGTATTTCAAAACCAGTTTGATTAAGTGGCATGGAGCACAAATGACTCCATTCTGGCTTGGTCTGATCTCCTAGACCTCTGAGGCAAGAGCCTGGTTCAAAATAATGAGGCTCTATAAATTTCACTTTATAAGTGTTTTTTCCAGAGTTCTCTAGAGGAACAGAAATGATGAAATGAATACATACATGAAGAGTTTATGAAACGAGCTTCTATTAAAATAATAAGTTGTCTCACACCTGAGGGACTGATAGTCCAGTTGTTCCATCCTGGAAGATGGCTCCCTCACCAGTCAAGAGTATTCATACAGTGGCTGTCTCACATTGAAAAACTGAACAGCTTGGTTAGACAGTCTGTCCACAAGGCTGGGTGCTTCAGCAGTCCCTGTCTACCACCAAAACCGGGGAGGTTTCTGGAGAGTCCCTGCTCCTCTGTCAACAATGGAAGCTTGGAAATACTGGGTTTAGTATCAGCGAAGGAATCTGCAGCAGCAACATCAATGGCAAGGGGAAGACAAAAAGCCAGGCAAGTAAAAGGGAATAATCTTCCTTGTCCCCCCCTTTTAATCCGGGGAGGGGCTATTAACAGAAATGCTACCTGCCTTTAAGGTATTGTCTTTTATATCAATTAAGACAATCAAATCAATGAGACTCCTGACTCAGATGATTCTAATTTGTGGCAAGTTGTCACTAAAATCAGTCATCACACTAAGATAAAGCAAATCTGTGCAGAACTAAGCAGGAGTATGTGTGCATCCTGGAGGTGTGGCTTGGTATGAGAGTATAGGTTTTGCATTGATGCAGTGGATCTGGACCACCAGCTTTCTGCTTCGGCTTCAACTACAGTGGTCCCCAAAGTCCTGTCTCCCATCCCCAGCATCAACATTATCTGAGCAGTTACTAGAAATGTAGACCTGGGTGTTATGTTTCAATGTTAAAAGTAACCTGGTGACTTCCATTCTGATTCCTTATATAAACAAGCTGCCCCCCCCCCACAACAGAGGAGCCTTCACTTTATTTATAGAATAAAGTGCTGCCCAACACTAGAATGCAAATGAAAGCTAATTCAGTTTCTAAGCATATCTTGTCATTTTGTACTCTGACATTCCTGTGGTGGTTAACCTTGGTTTTTAATCTGTTGGATTAATAAATACATAAGAGGGGCTGGAGAGATGGCTCAGTGGCTAAGAGCACTAGCTGCTCTTCCAGAGGACTCGGGTTCATTTCCCAGCACCAACATGGCAGCTCACAACATATTGAACTCCAGGTTCTGCCCCCCTTTTCTGGCCTCTGCAGGTACCAGGGACACCCATAATGCACAGATGTATATACAGGCAACACACACACACACACACACACACACACACACACACACACACACACACACACACATACACACACAAACACACACAGAGAGAGGGGGGGTGAATTATACAGGGGCTTAAACATCAGAAAGGAAAGTCATTGGATAACTCTCTAGCACAATTGATATAGAGAGAGTAAATGGAGTTACAGTTAGAATATGGGTAGCGTCCCTATAAGCCATGTATTAATCTGGAAACATAAGCACACACAAAGTTCACACATGAACACAATGAAAATAGGTTCAGAGGTTTTATAAATTTTCTTTAGATTTATCATTTGCCCATTTTAAAATTAGATTGCATCTGATTATTTCCTACATAGCACTTAGTAATCCTTACTCTGAAATTTTCACTTCCAAGAACATCTCTTAGAATTCCCTTAAATTAGGCCAAAGGTTGGGAGGTGCAGCTTGGTTCTGTGGACATAAGTAGTATTTTCACCTATTTCCAGAAGCTAGCAGTAGAGGGGAAGTTATCCTTACTAATGGGAAATTGTTCTGCAATGTCAATTTTAGGTCAATTTCTTTTTTACTTTCTAACTTACTGTTACTTACTCATATCCCTTGTATGTACCTCTGTGTCTAGAAGAGAAAGAAAAAATACCCTGGAATTCTCACACTCTTTTTCCACTCTACAGTAGGCATCATTAGCCTGTTCCATATTTAAGCTGAGATACTCACCACAAGTTCCCAACCTGGACTGGACACCATAGTTCACCCATAGCTAATTAATGGTCAGCGAGCATACCAGTGGCTTGGGTGCCTAATTTTCAGGTGATGTTCCTAGATACTATCTCTGAACACATCCAGTTTCAACACTCACTCACACATGCACGCATGAGGGCATGTTATCTGAATGAACAAATGACTTCTCACATTCATTTATTGACTCTGTGTATGAGCTTATGTATGTTTATGTACATACATGTGCACATCCACACCACAGCACATGTGTGGAGGTCAGAGGACAACTTTCAAGAGTTGATTCTTTCCTTCCGTCATATGGATTCCAGGGATAGAACTCAGGTCTTCAGGCTTCGCTTTATCCACTGGCCCACCTGTAGCTAGAGTTTTTCTGCCTTGCCCACAGTCAGGACAAATCTTTGTCACCCGCCAGTCCCACAGCCGCTCAGACCCAACCAAGTAAACACAGAGACTTATATTGCTTACAAACTGTATGGCCGTGGCAGGCTTCTTGCTAACTGTTCTTATAGCTTAAATTAACCCATTTCTATAAATCTATACATTGCCACGTGGCTCGTGGCTTACTGGCATCTTCACATGTGGCTTGTCATGGTGGCGGCTGGCAGTGTCTCCTTCTGCCTTCCTGTTCTTTCTTTTCTCCTCTCTGTTAGTCCCGCCTATACTTCCTGCCTAGCCACTGGCCAGTCAGTGTTTTATTTATTGACCAATCAGAGCAATTTGACATACAGACCATCCCACAGCATATTTCCTCTCCTCAGTGCAGGGTTGCACACTACGCAACTGGATTTCCCACTGGTGCTGGGGATTCAAACTCAGGTCCTCATGCCTGGACTGCAACCATTTTCCCAGTGGGGCCATCTCCTCTCTTCTGGCTTAAAAGCTTTTTAAACAAGTTTCAATGTTGCTTCATATTGACTTACCCAGAAATTCTTTCCTGTCGTAAAGTTGAGAATCCCAGCTTCACTTGAGTGGAAGTCTCCGAACAGAATTCCTCAGGCTGCTACAGGTGGCAGGGTGGTACCGAGTCTCCCAGCCCTGTGGCACTGTCTCTGACATCCCTGATGATGCACAGAGGGATATTGTGAAACACAGCTGCTGAGAGCCCTTGACATGCACTTAGCTCCTCAGCTCTGCTCTTGGCTTACATGTTATCTTGGTTTCTTCACTTTTGTTTTCAAGCCAGAGGCTCATGTAGTAGTTAACAAGTGCCATCAGAAGCCAAGGACTGGAGTCTCCTTGGAGCGATCTATACCCCGTTCCTGGAGACAACACATGATTATCAAGGGCAACATCGTGGTAGGTAGGGGGACTGATCCACCAATATCTCAAGCTATTCTTTGCCTGCAAGAGAGCCTCCTGATACCCCGGGAGACGAACTGACTTGGGGCAATACTCAGAGGAGCAGGCTTCATGAAGCAGTACGTTCTGGACCCCGAACTCACTAAGAACAGTTGCTTCTGTGTCCAAGTTCATCCTTTGACCCCCCCTCTCCTAACTGTGCTCCCTACTTTTCCTGCTTTAATGTGTCCCATGAGACTGGGGCCTGCACATCTGAACACCCTGCTGACTGCCTCTCTGACACTGTCTTCTCACCTTGCATTTCCAACACTTATCTTTTACCCACTGTGACAGATTTCTCCTATTTCTGGCTAATCACTGGGTTTGAGGAAAGAGCCTCCATATCTTTCTAAGATCAGAATGAATGAACTCATGAGTTCTCATTTGCCCAGCTGCTCTCTGTACCTATGTCTTTAAAAACCAAAAGATAGCCATTGCGGTGGGTACTGCTTCATGAAGCCTGCTCTTCTGAGTATTGCCCCAAGTCAGTTCATCTCCCGGGGTATCAGGAGGCCCTCTTGCAGGCAAAGAATAGCTTGAGATATTGGTGGATCAGTCCCCCTACCTACCACGGTGTTGCCCTTGATAATCATGTGTTGTCTCCAGGAACAGGGTATAGATCGCTCCAAGGAGACTCCAGTCCTTGGCTTCTGATGGCACTTGTTAACTACTACATGAGCCTCTGGCTTGAAAACAAAAGTGAAGAAACCAAGATAACATGTAAGCCAAGAGCAGAGCTGAGGAGCTAAGTGCATGTCAAGGGCTCTCAGCAGCTGTGTTTCACAATATCCCTCTGTGCATCATCAGGGATGTCAGAGACAGTGCCACAGGGCTGGGAGACTCAGTACCACCCTGCCACCTGTAGCAGCCTGAGGAATTCTGTTCGGAGACTTCCACTCAAGTGAAGCTGGGATTCTCAACTTTACGACAGGAAAGAATTTCTGGGTAAGTCAATATGAAGCAACATTGAAGCTTGTTAAAAAAGCTTTTAAGCCAGAAGAGAGGAGATGACCCCACTGGGAAAATGGTTGCAGTCCAGGCATGAGGACCTGAGTTTGAATCCCTAGCACCCGTGGGAAATCCAGTTGCGTACTGTGCAACCCTGCACTGAGAAGAGGAAAGAGGTAGATCCCAGGTGCTGACTGGCTAGCCAGTTTAGCTGAAACGGCAAGCTCCAGGTTCAGTGAGAGATCTCATTTTAAAATATAAGATAGAGAGTAATGAAGACATCCCAATGTCAACCTCTGGTCTCCACATGTGCTTGCATGGATGGGCTCAGCTGCAATCACATGTGTACACAGTCATATCCCCCAAAACCCCCACAAAGAAAACCTAAGCATAGAGACTAACTAGAGGGAGGGGAGGAAAGAATAGTGTCGGCTCCTCATGGAAGGTAGCCATATGGCCTCTACCTCTTGATTTCTCTGCCTTTATCCCCTTCTAACATTTGTGAACAAGCTTGTGCCACCATAATCTCCAGGTCAGTGCTTCTCAACATTTCTGATGCTGCAACTCTGTAATACACTTCCTCATGTTGTGGTGACCCCCCCCAACTGTAAAATTATTTTTGTTGCTACTTCTTTCATAACTGTAATTTTGCTACTTTTATGCATTGTAGTGTAAATGTCCCTGCTTCCGATGGCACTAGGCAATCCCTGTGAAAAGGTCGTTTGACCCCCAAAGGGACCACAACCCACAGGTTGAGAATCCCTGCTCTAGACTCTTTGTGACAGGTGAACAACAGGGTGTATTTTGCAGATTAGCTCCTTGTCAGATAGATGATTTCAGAAGATTTTCTCCCATTCCATGGCCTGAATCCACATTTTCTTGATGACTTCATTTGCTGTTCAGAAGGTTTAATATTACCCCATTTGTTTATTTTAACTTTTATTATTCTTTTTGTACCTTAACCAAAAAAATCATTAAAAAAAACTAATATTTTCTTCTGGAAATTTTATAGTTTCACTGAAGTGACCGAGTTAATGTCATCTTGTCCTGATCTTGCTTTGTCTCCATTTTGTGTCTGCTCAGGCATTTTTCAGCCCCTGGTCCCCTGAACAGTCACATCAGCCTTGGCAACATGTTCAGGACTTTACATAACCTTAACCAAAGCCTAGACGTATAACAGAAACAACTGATGTGTTCTGAGCAAACAGATGCCACAAGGTCCCCCTGACCTACACCTGACAATTTGTGCCCTTGCTGTTTTGCCTGTATAAATGCTGTCGCCGCGCCGCCCCCCCCCCCGAGTTTCAATACTGAGAGCTTTTCAAGGCACCAGCCTGTTCATGTTCGCTGGCTAATAAAGGACTCTCGTTTGGCCTTATATGGTGTGGTGATTGATAAGTTTTGAATCCCCGGTTATTGGATATCTGTCACTGACGATGTAATAAGCCAATCAAAATGAATTAATAAATCCAGATTTAATGAACAGAGCAAAGCAGCTCCTAGGTTACCATCAGGAGGGCAGGAGAAAAATCCTACAGCAAATATGGCTACCAGGTCTTACACAGTCTGTAGGCATAGTCTTGAGCACCCCCAGGGAGGGGTTGACTTTGGGTGGGCTTTCTCGAGGCAGGGTCTGGAATGGGAGGAGTAAGACCAGAGCATGGAATGGGGCTCCTAGCTGGGGATCCCCAACAGTGGTCTGTACCTTTCTCACCTGGACTATAATATCAGGTCTTACAGTTAAGTCTTTTATCCATTTGAGTTCATTTCCTGTGTGGTATATAGTAAAGGCCAGATTTCACCCTCTTACGTATGGAGATCTAGTTTTCTCCTTATTATTTATTGAATTCCAACCTATGAAGGATGGGGAAACATAAAGTTTGGGGGGAATAGATGGGTAAATGGAGAGAGAATTGGATTGGACTTGGAGGAATGGAGGATGAACCTGATCCAAACACATTATATGCATGCACATAATTGTTTCTTTTGGTGGTATACCAGTTTGTGCCAGGTTGACACTTGTGGTCAGCCACATTGGTTACCAAACTTGAAATGGTGCCTAATGAATTTGAGCAAGTGCCCTATCAATCTGATTTCTCAGGACATATCCTTGGCCACTTCGGGCACAATTCAATGAACAGCAAACTGACCCAAGTCACAAAACAGAAAGAAATTCCCGCCGGGCAGTGGTGGCGCACACCTTTAATCCCAGCACTCGGGAGGCAGAGGCAGGCGGATCTCTGTGAGTTCGAGGCCAGCCTGGTCTCCAAAGTGAGTTCCAGGAAAGGCGCAAAGCTACACAGAGAAACCCTGTCTCAAAAAAACCAAAAAAAAAAAAAAAAATCCCACTTGTCTTGTCAATGCTGGTTGAATGTATAAAAGTAGCAAGGAAGGGGGCTCACACCACTGTAGAGCTTGCCCTCGACCTCGAAGAACCTGTGAGTGGATTCTACCTGGTCCACTACAAGAGAGCACATTGATTATTCTTTGGAAAAGGATGAGAGAGACATCTTGATAGGATCTAGGAAGGGCAAACCCCCCATCCTCCCTATTAGCTTGTCTAGCATCTAATGCTATGGAGCAGCTCTGTAGTTCAGGACACAGGTCATAGATGCTGTAGGCACAGAAAGCTGAGGGCAATGTGTTCATTCAATAGTAGAGGTTGACTTGCCCTCTATCGGGCATATAGGCAAAGCCAGGGTGTGCTGGTTGGTCATTCATCAACTTGTCACAAGCCAGAGTCATGTGGGAAGAGGGAACCTCAGTTGAGAAAATGCCTCCATCAGACTGACCTGTAGGTAGGTTGTTGGGGGAATTTTCTTGACTAAATGATTGATATAGGGGGTTGCTCACTGTGGGCAGTGCCATCCCTGGGCAGGTGGTCCTGAACTGTATAAGTAAAGAGACTGAGTAAGTCCTGGAGAGTAAGCTTGTAAGCAGCACTCCATGGTCTCAGCTTGAGCTCTTGCCTTGGCTTCTCTCAGGGATGGACTGTGACTGAGATGTTTAGGGCAAATAAACTCTTTCCCAATTATTTTGAAAGAGTCATGTAGAAATCTACCACTGTAGAACCTTCCTAAATATATACACATACATATGTAAAATGCATTTACATGCAGTCAACCTGACTCTTACAAAATATATCATGAGCAAAAGCTTTGCTGCCGGTGGTTATAGTATATCTCACTGGAGAAGACAGCAGATGATAAGTTCATCCATCTCCCCATCTTATTTCCTTGACATGTCATGTGACAGCATGCCAGACAGAAGTGATTGAAAGGAGGAGAGAACTTGTTTGGGTAATTGTTTAAGGGGATGTGGCCTATCAGTTGATGGGGAAGTGGTTGTGGGTCCATCTGTGGCAGTAGGAGCTTGTAGCACACAGCCTGGTGTGTGTGTGTGTGTGTGTGTGTGTGTGTGTGTGTGTGTGTGTGTGTGTGTGATATGTGTGTGTATACACATGTGTATATATGTACACACACACACACACACACACATCCATATCAACAGATCAAGATGCACAAAGAGCTCAGGCTGAAACTATGGGTCAGGCTATAACCTTTAAGTCCCACCCCTCAGTGCTTAAGTGTTCACTTCCTCCAGCTAACTTCCACATTCTAAAGGTTCCACAGCCTCCCTCCTGTGTGTGACAGACTTTTCCTGCAGAGATGCAACACACGCACGCATGCGCACACGCACACACTTAGCAATATATCATTATACTGTAAGTGAATTTCCAGAATAGCTGTTAATTTATAATTCATCATGGTTGTTGTTATTTATTAAGCAGCGTAATGCTATTCATTAAGCAGCGCTGTTTACCATGCAAGAAAGGCCATGAAGTACAACAAAACCCACTATAAGAGTTTATTAAGGGAGAGGAATCAGGAAAGGTGTGCATAGTCCTGTGGAATGACAGTGCAGGAAAAGGGATAAGTGGAACCTGCTTTTGTAAGGTCCCCCCTGCACATGCACATATGGGCTTACGTAGCTATGTCACGCATGTGCATAGCTTATGTGATCACACAGCACGTGGAGTACGGATTAAGGCCCTGGGATGACGAAGCACCTTGCCATGCCACGCGCAGTCATGTAGCTGGGAGAGTGGCTGGGAATTCTAACAGCTGTCGATGCTTGTGCAAAAGAGAGTAAGATGAGAGCATGCACCGTGGGCTCCGAGGATTTATTTAGCCACATTTTGTTCCTTAAGCTGGGAGATGGTTGTCAAGATATTCAGCTGGGCAGGCAACTCAGCAGTAGAGAGAGCATTTGTAGTGCATTTGGGGAGCCTTGGCTTTGACCCCCAGAACAGTAAAGACAAACCAACCAACAAAGAACAGCCCACACAACACCAAAATCACCTTGCCTCAGAGCTGGGGATGTAGTTCAGTTGTTAAATGCTTGCCCATATGCAAAGCTCTGAATTTGACCCCCAGCACCGAGTAAACAGTGCATGTTGGCTTACATCTGCGATTCCAACACTCAGGAATCAGAGGCAGGAGGATCAGAAGTTCAAGGTCATCCTTGACTACGTAATGAGTTTGAGGCCATCCCAGGATATATGAAACCCAATCGAAGAAGAAATAAGCCCAAATAAATAAGAAACTGAACACCTTGCCTGAACAGAAATTTGTTTTCATTGGTGAAGGGCTCTATCCAGCCTGAGCATGGCAAACATGGCTCTGGCAGGCCTTGTCCTCCCCCATTCCCTCTGACTCACTAAAAACTGTTAGATTACATCCCTAAAGCCAGCCACCAAGGTCTATTCCCTTATTTGGCCCCTTCCTCCTCCTGAGGCTGACTACCAAGGTCCAGCTACCAAAGTATTGAAGTCCAGCAATCAAAAGCCCCTTTTGGCTGCCCTAATTAATGTGCCCAGTCAAAATTAAACACCTCATCCTAACACAGGTTTCCTCTTTTACCTTTATAAACTGTCATTTGCCTATGGACCACATCAGTCTCCTCTTTATCCAGAGGCAGTCCTTGTCCCTTGGGGACAAATACCCCTGGCCCCTCTCCCTTGGTCCTGTCTCCTTCTCCCTCGTCCTCTCTCTCCTGTCTTTGTCTCTTATTTCCTGCCCTTTGTCACTCTGGGGCAAATAAATCTCCTTTATGCTGAGAACTTGTGCCAATACGAGTCCTTTCAATCAACACTATTTAAATAACAAGTACATGTTATTCATTATTTTGTATAAGTGACTTTTATTTATTAAAAACAAACAAACATAAAGTTAAATGTTAGTTTAAAAGTCAGCGGTCTAAATCCTGTCAGAAAGACCTAACTATGAAATTGGTGCTTTTTCTCAGAAAACAGCACATCAAATGGGTCCATCTAGTGGTGAGCTGGAGAATCTCCAGGGTCCCTGGACATGAGGCTTCTCCGAAGCTGCAGAGTCAATAGAAACCAACAGAACAGTAACAATCCTTCATTCATCAAGTGAATAACGCTTTTACAGACACATGGTAAAAATTCCTTCCTTCGTCCATAACTTGTTGAAAGATTTAAAATCCACCTCCTGCACCTTTGCGAGCCCAGAGAGCCTTTGATTTCCACTGTTCTCACCTCTCCTGGGCAGGCTTGACTTCTCCCTTCAGGTGTTGCAGTACTTGACTGTGACATCCTTTTGGCCGGGATCCTTCCTACACCTTCCCTCATCTGTACCTACACACTGTCCTCACCTCCACTCCCTGTGTTGAGGTGTGTCCACACAGTTACACAAGGTTCAGGTCGCTCTGTATGAGTATCTCATTGAAAGAGCCCCACGAAGCACACGTTCCCACTTGGAGAACAGCAGATTCCAATTTTTCATCATTTCTTTGATGAACTGTTTCAAGAATGAAGGTGCCTGCCCTGTCATTCTTAGGAGCACAGGCTTGTCACAGAGTATGACGGTTCACAGCTGTAATCTCAGCCTGTGGCAGTAGAGGCAGGAATATCAGGAGTTCGGGGTCATCCTTACCTACATAGAGTTTGAGTCCAGCTACATCTAACCAAGTCTCAACCCCCCTCCCCCGCCCCCGCCCCCGCCCCTCAAACAACCAACTAACCAACAAACAAAACTCAAACAGGCTTTGGTATCAACTCCTGGGCTCAATCCCATCTCACACTTATTAACAGTGTAATCTTACATCAATACCTCAACTCCTTTTTCTTCAGCTTCCTCATTTGTGAAATAAAAATTATAATTATATTGATCTCGTATGGTTATGGTGAAGATGAAGTGACTTTTAGGTATCAAGTAATTAGAAAAATGCCAAAAACATAATAAGCATGCAATGACGATTAGCTGTTATTGCTGTGTTTGAAAATTTGAAAGCATTCAGAGTTTTATATTGTTTTAGCTCTGGGGGCTGGGAGCCCACTCCTTAACTAGTTGAAAGACTTAAAATCAACTTCCTGCAATTTTGTGAGCCTGAAAAGCCTTTGATTAACTGTTGTCACCTCTCTTGGGACTACAGGTATGTACCGTCACACTGGACCCTTTTCTTTTATAATGTGGTGAGCAAGGGGTGTTGTCCTTACCATCTTGTTAGTTCTTTCAACCTTCTATAACGTGATTGCCAGAGCTCAGCCAGCACTTCTGAGGTTTGTGGAAGTTACCTGGTCTACCACATCACTGGATACACATGCCCTAATCCCCAAATTCGTCCTACCCCATGGTGTGTGGCATGTCTTAAGAATGTGTCCCAATCCCCAAATTTGTCCCATCCCATGGTGCGTGGCATGTCCTAAGAATGTGTCACAACCATTTGCTTTTTACTTCTTCTACCCCACTTAACTCTCCGTGTTTTCCTGCTTCTTCAGGAAAACACTAAATGCACCAATTCTTCAGGTTTTGCTAGGAAATAGAGGAAGAGGGCAAAGTGAGAAATGTGCCTCTGTGTGGTTTTTTGTTTGTTTGTTTTTTCAAGACAGGGTTTCTCTGTGTAACAGTCCTGCCTGTCCCGGAACTTGCTTTGTAGACCAGGCTGGCCTTGAACTCACTGAGATCCACCTGCCTCTGCCTCCCATGTGCTGGGATTAAAGACTGAGCCACCACCACCCAGCCCGTGTGTTTTTAAATACTACCTGTAATTTTAAATTTTCTTTCCTGCCAATAGTTGGTATTTCCAAAATTGAATAGACTACCTCCATGTCCCACTTCTGAATTTTGCAAAAGGCTGATTGAGGTGAGCCTTCTGGGTTTTAGCAGTTGCTTTGCAATTTAGCACCCCCAAATGATTCGCCCCCACCCAAGAAAGAGATTTCTGCCTAAGACAAGAACTGTGTTTGCTTAGTTTGTGATCTCGGGCCGCCTTTGCTGATGCCAGAAGGAATCAGTGCTCTCGACAGTCCCGTGTCATGTGGGCTCATGTGGCATGTCTGTGGGTGCCAGCTTCCACTGAATTTCAGATCCCCGGCTGCTGTCTTGACGGTCAGTGAGGTCTCCATCTCCACATCTGACCAGGATACCAAATACAGTTTGCAAACTGTATACTGAACAGTTTTAGACAATATCTTTCATGCTCTATTCACCACAGATTTGATTTATTGAAACAAAACACAGAGGCAGAAGTCATTTGAATCATGGAACTTCCACAGCTCACACAGAGACAGAAGCCAGAAACATTTGTGCACACTCCTGCCACTTTCCTGAATGCACAGCGAAGACATGAAACTACAGATTTTAGGTCCAGCAGGGGAGGAGTCATAGGACTGTACCTTCCCCACCCTGAGGGAGAATAGGAACATGGAGGGAGGGGGCTGTACTAGCCTCTTCCTGCCTTTCTCTCTTCTTGTTTATATCGTATTGCTTTGAAAGTCACAATGTGAAAAAGAAGCAAATTTTTATGTCATGATTTAAAAGAAAGCAAAAATCTTATTTATAGACCAGATTAAGAAAACTCCTAGAGCAGAATTGAGATACTTAGTCTTTGTGGTCAGCTTGACTGGGTCTGTCATCCCCTGGGGGGCTGATGTGGGTGGGTCTGTGAAGGCATTTCCAGACAGGATTAGCTGAGGTAGGAAATGCACCCTGAATGTGGATGGCACCATCATGTTCTGGGGTCCCCATGAAATAAAATGGGAGGAAGGAGGAAGCTCAGAGCACTGTAGCCCTCCTTCCTCTGCTTCCTGACCCCCATGAAGGGTGCTGCTCCACTCCGCCCGCCATCCCTGGCATGATGACACCCCTGAAACAGAGCCCAAGTCACACTTCCCTCTCCTAAGCTGTGCTGCTAGGTATCTGGTCACGGTGACAAGAAAGGGAATACAGGAACACACGTGAGATAATCGTATTTTCATTTAAAGACAAATATAAGTAGCCTTAAACGTGCAATTGAAGGGGACGCCCAAACAGTGGAGGCTTCCTCCTGGACTCTGGATTAGGCACAGAGAGATCCTTTATAAAGCAGGGAAAAAAGTTAAAGTGACTGCTTTCTGACTCAGGTATAAAACAGAAGCAAATGACCTTGCAGGTGTCATTTTTAAGAGGACTAGAAGGGGAGGCCTGTGTTAGGATGGGCTGGGATGCTGTAATAAAGGAGATGGGGGACAAGGGAAAAGGGGGCAGGGGTATTTGTCCCGGAGGGACAAGGGACTGCCTCTGGATAGAGACAGATGTGGCCCATAGGCAAATGACAGTTTATAAAGGTAAAGGGGGAAACCCATGTTAGGATGAGGTGTTTAATTTTAATTGGTCATGTTAATTAGATGAACCAAAGGGGGCTTGTGATTGCTCGACTCTGGTAGTCAGCCTCAGGAGGAGGAAGGGGCCAAATAAGGGAACAGACCTTGGTGGCTAGCTTTAGGGATGTGATCTAACAGTTTTTATGGAGGAAGAGGGAAGGGCAAGGCCTGCCAGAGCCACATGCTTGAGTGGGCCAGTGTCCCTTCAGTAATTGCATTTAAAATATGTGAATAGACGGAGACTGTAAAGTCAGTTAGGAGCATTCCTTCTTTCTCCCTCTTTTTAAAATCATGATACAAAAATTTACTGTCTGTGACAGAAATCTTGTAAGAAGAAGATAGTATTTTCAGTTAACTGAAAACATGAAAAATTTGCTTAAATCTCTTAAAGACAATAAAGATTCATTTAATCAATTAAAATCTAAGCAATGAATTAGCTGCCATATGCATGGCTACTGACGGCTAATGATGAAATAGTAAGAAACAGGAAGGAATATTTCAGAGATTTCCTGGAGACCTACTGAAGAGGTATGGAGTACACTATTCAACATCAATCAAAATTCTGACTTGTTCCATGAAGATCAATAAAACAATTCTAAAATGACTTTGAATAAACTGGCAAGCAAAGATTATTGTCAATTTAAAAAAGAGATCCAGCTGTGGCTGTACACTTCTATAATCCCAGTGTTTGGGAGGCAGAGGCCAGAGGCTCATGGCTTTGCTGCCAGCCTTGCTGTATAATGAGAGTGTGTCACAACAATCAGTCAGTCAATCACTAAAATAAACAAACTCACAAATCACAAACCAAAACAAAGGGGAAGAGAAGAAGGAAGGGGAGAGAGGGAGACAGAATAGCCCACCCATGTTCTGCAATGTGTTTTAAATGTGATAGCGACACGAAGACAAGTATTTTCAGCAGTATGGTGGTAGCCAACCCACAAATATGTGACATTACATCCAACGTTCTATAATGAGTGCCTTAAGCATATCTGCACATCCATATTCATGCCTGTGATATACTTTGTTAGACTTTGCGACCTCAGTGATCTACAGGTCCAATCACACAAAATGAAAATCAGTTCACAGACATTTGAGAACATAGCACTGCCAGTCACAATAACACTAATCCAAACATTAGTAAGATCTCATTTCTAAAAACAGAAAAAACTGGTGAACTCTTAATGTGCTGAGGAATTATTTATTAACTTCTTCTGGATCTCTATTTGATAATCTCCATCAACATATATGGGAATATTTATATTCTTTGTCCTAGTGAAGTATATTATGTTGATTTATCTTTAAACAATTATACACAAACATGTATGTGTTTTTATACACAGCCATGCAGTGCCCGGGGAGGCCAGAAAAGGTCAGTAGATCCACTGGAACTGGAGTTACAGGCAATTGTGAGCCACCATGTGGGTGCTGGAATTGAATCCAGGTCCCTCTGCAAGAGCAGCAAGTGCTCTTAGCTGCTGAACTATCTCTCCAACCTCGAAACTTTCATTTTAAACTGAGTTAAGCATCCACTGCTACTCGAAAATTAAGAGTGTTGAGTTTGAAATATGTGTCACCATTTATTGAGCCCTTGCCATGAAGCAGATCTCATACACACACACACACACACACACACACACACACACACACACACACACACACACACACACTCATGATCTCATAGTCACTGTGTAAGTTAGGGATTTTCTGTTCTCAGTGTCTGGATTTGAGGTCCATGCTCTAACCAAATGGCATTGCTCACAAAGGCAGCACAGATTGCAAGGGATGAAGCCGCCCTCGTTGCCAGCCTCGCCCACAGCTGATCAAAGGGAATGGACCTTGCTCAGTGCCTGACAAAGTGTCATTCTTTGGCAGGTTCACTGTGACCTATGATTTTCCAACCCTCACCTTGTAGCCTGACTCTGGTTCAGGGGCAGCCAATCCAACCTCAGACTCATGACTCGTGCTATGGGCTGACAGGCAAAGCTCTGCCAGAGAGAGAGGACAGGAATTGCCCACATGATCTCTTCCTAATCTGATGTTAGAAATAGCCAGTCAGGTAGCTGGTGGGGACAAAAGCTTGGAGAATGTGCGGTAAGCACTTGAGGGTGTTGTTAAACAAAGAGTTAGAAAAAAGCTGTTAGTTGGGACTGGAGTTTCTCATGAGTTCCCAGCAGACCAGACTGAAAACCAAAGTGGATTCACTTACACTGGAATGGTGTCTCCCAAGGAATTGGGAGACAGAAATAACAGCCTCAAACCAGGCCAGTATGGAGTATGTCAGAAAGCTTGCCTCTGCCTTAATAACCACCAAAAAAGTACTTCAAGTTAACCAGCCAATTGTTATTCTAGTGTTCTCCCTCTGTGGGTCCTGCCTGGAAGGAAAATAATTGAGATAATCAATCCCCTTAGTGTTCTTTGGTTTTAATTTTGTTTGTGCAATGTGGGGAGTCAAACCTGGCAACTCTCACGGAGTAGACAAATGTTCTGCTCCTGAGCTGTATCCTCCAGCCTATGTTCCTCA
This sequence comes from Peromyscus maniculatus bairdii, assembly GCF_049852395.1. Classification (NCBI taxonomy): domain Eukaryota; kingdom Metazoa; phylum Chordata; class Mammalia; order Rodentia; family Cricetidae; genus Peromyscus; species Peromyscus maniculatus. Next base: position 39,034,961 of record NC_134858.1, read on the forward strand.
CTCCTGATCGCCTTAAGTTTTCTCTGTCTATAAAATCAGCCTCCTCTTGCCCATCCCACTGAAACAGTTAATCTGTCTTTTGGAATGAAATATTATGGGATTCTAGAATCATAAACCAAGCCAATTGAGAGCACAGCCATGAATCTGTAAATTTTTTTTTGACAGAGCAGCCATTACTCAAAGGTGTCCCCTCAGCCCACCACCAAGTTTATGTGTTAGCAATTTAACTTCAAATTCAACACTGTTGTGAGGTGAGACCTTTGAGAAGTGACCAGGTCTTGAGGACTCTGCCCTCACAAATGGGTTGATGTGGTTGTGGAAATAGCTGGTTACTAATGCTATGAGTGTGGGTTGTTAAAAAAGTGATCACAGCCTTGCCTTGCTTTCACACCTTATCCAAGGGATGAGGCAATAAAGAGCCCTTGCCTGTAGCCCTAGATCTTGGACTCTCTAGCCCTAAAATGTAAGAAATTAATTTATCTTCAACATAAATCACCCAGTGTGTGATGTTGTTAGAGTCACAGGATAAGGAAACAGACAGAGGGCAATTAAGCTTGCTCCTAATTAGCTGAACTAGAGCTTAACTGTTGTATCAACCAGCGACAGAGAGACCAAGGAAAAGAAGGAATGGGTAGAATTGATTTAAAAAAAAAAGTAACAAGAAACAATTGCTGACCATGCTAAGTTCTACAAACAGTACCTAACCTATAAAATCAAACTCACTATGCAATGCAGTATTTTCTCATTCCCAACACCTATTGTTCAGCAGGAAGTTCTAAAGGGAGGTTCATTAAGACCCAGAAGTAAACTCACAAGTCTCAGAAAGTCCTCAAAGCTTATCAGATATACAAAGCTCCGCTCATCCCAAGGTTATATAAGAAAAAAGGAAACTTAACAATCTGTCCATCTGCCTGTGAGTTGTTCTAGAGCTCCAGGGTTCTAGCTTTCATCAGTCATCACCTATGCCAGAGTAAGCTTTTGTTGATGCAGCTGGCTTTGTGTCGCTTATGCATCTTTGATTAACCCTCCACTTATACTTCTGTAAGTAACCACAGTAAACTCATTGGTTTGTCAGGTTGGACTTGGGTGGTACTGTTGCTTTGGTCTGACATCAATTAACCATCTGAGATGAGTAGACAATTGTTCATATCTCCCAAGGAATAGTGTCACATAATATCACTGTTCTAGGTTCATCTCCTGCATGACTCTTGTCTGATTTCCTATTCCATCTATTCAAATAGCTGCATGCCTGCAAGTACATCATGCCTGCATGCCTGCTAGTAACAAATTGCCCTCAGTTCCAGACTCATCCTTTTTCTTGAGTATATCATACAAGTATACCATTGTTGGCATGGGCTCCTTCTGTTGTATCCTGTAAGACTTGGCTCAAGAGAAGCTCCTCTAAGAAGCTTTCTAGAATGTTCTCCATCACACTAAAGTCATCTGAGCAGAGATCCACTGTTCTTGGAGTTGATCTCAATTTAGAAAGTTATTCTGAGATTTCTAAGTAATGAGCCTATAGTAAACAACCAAAACATTAGAGAGAAGGTCAAGCATTAGCTGTCACAAGTACTGTTAGAAACCTTTAGAATATCAGCCAAAATACCCTCTATGGTGATTTGTTTTCTTCCTTCCTTCCTTCCTTCCTTCCTTCCTTCCTTCCTTCCTTCCTTCCTTCCTTCCTTCTTTCTTTCTCTCTTTCTTTTTCTTTCTTTCTTTCTTTCTTTCTTTCTTTCTTTCTTTCTTTCTTTCTTTCTTTCTTTCTTTCTTTCTTTCTTTCTTTCGAGACAGAGTTTCACTGTGTAGCCCTGGTTGTTCTGCAACTCGCTTTGTAGTGTGGTGATATATTGTGTACCCCAATAAAACTTGCCTGAGGATCAGAGGACAGAGCCTTGGATTAAAGATGTGTGACACCACTGCCTGGATGTTTCCAGTGTTGCCTTGTACTCAGAGAATATCCAGATGGATCTCTGCCTCCTAAGTGACAGGATTAAGGGTGTGTGCCACCACTGTCTGGCCTCTATGTCTAATCTAGGGAGGCTCTGTCCTCTGATCATCAGGCAAGCTTTATTAGGGTACACAATATATCACCACACTGTAGACCAGGCTGGTCTTGAACTCAGAGATCTGCCTGCCTCTGTCTCCTGAGTGCTGGGATTAAAGGCATGCACCACTATCACCTGGCTCAAGTATCCCCTCTAGATAGGGAGGAAGCACCTGGGTTACAGTCATCCACATATCTCTGTTTTGCTTTCCAAGTTAAAGCAAGTACATTCTAAGATACACACGATATGTAACTATACACACAGGTATATGTAATATGTACATACATGTATATACACACATATTATTGACTCTGAAGGAGTAGGCTGTTTTAATTCATTTGTATCTCATGACAAAACAGATCTGGTCTTAAATTAATGTGAATGCTCCCTGGAACAGTCCATGTGTTCTTGAGACAATCCATCTGTCCTATAACCAATAAATTGTCCCTGAAACTCTAAGGCAGCTCTCCAAGTCCTACAGAAAAATAATGCAAATTCATCTGGCTCTCTGCCTTGGCTTTATCCATTTTCTTCACCAGTTTGTGAACAAATTTATGTATGAAATTTCCAAAACTGGTGCAGAACCGTGAAGAAAGGATAGTGGCGGCAATTTGTATTTGTACAAGTAGTGTAACTGTTCCAGATGATCACATCATTTCAAAATATTCTCTTTTATTCCTAGTGTAATTCTAGCCAAGAATGAATAACACACATTTACAGGAATGATACAGTAAGAACTCTTCCCAACTGGTTTGTACCAATGTGGGTGTTGGGATTTGTACATTCCTGGGGAATGGTTCTTTCAGTCCAGAAACTTGGTTTTTCAACTGATTTTCTGCCAACCCACCAGTTCATCAATGATGTCTAAAGTTTACTAAATGGCAAACTTGAAACTAGCAATAATAAATCACAAGACACAAACTCTGTAGCATAAGAAACTTGAGAGTGACTTGTTTAGGTCCCTTCTATGAAGATGACACTTCCTTTCTGCTATGACTTTAAAATGTTTTATTGAAAATATAATGCAGGCCAATTGTTTAAAAGTTGAAAATATTAAAAGGAATAAAGTGAATCCACGTGCAATCCTAACACTCAAGAATAGTTATTGCCAGCCATTTGATACATTTTTCTCTCAGTCTTTTAAAAGTACTCATATTAATATATAAAGCTTATGTGGTTTGTGCCATTCTTACTTTTCAGGTGATAGATTGCATTTTCTGAAGTGATGAGTATTCTTCACAAATTCCATTTTAAGTGGCTACAACTCTTACATGATTTTTCCACCCATATCGGATTATACTTTTCCACTGCCATAGAAGAAGGAAGTTGCCATGACCCATCTCATCTCTTCCCTTTTTCCTCCTTCATATTCTAGATTTCAGTAGTACCCTGTGGATTTCTGTGCATCATGCTCTCTCCGACATCCTGCATCTTCATATGTTGGTCCTTCTAAGACAGTGATTCTCAACCTTCCTAATGTTGTGACACTTTAATAGAGTTCCTTATGTTATGGTGACCCACAACCATAAAATTATTTTTGCTGATACTCCATAATTATAAGTTTAACACTGTTCTGAGTCATTATGTAAATATCTGTGTTTTCTTAGGTGACCCCCGTGAAAAGGTTGTTCAGCTCCCAAAGAGATCACAACTCATAGATTGAAAATCACTGTTTTAACACATCTTACTTTTTTAAACTTCTCTATTCCTCCCATCTCCCTGTTTCTGTTTGGCTTTTCCATAACCAGGGTCAGAGTGGCGGGGTAGTTGATTGTACACAGATAGAGAAAAGGACAGAGTGTATAGGGTTTGGTTCTTAATTTTTAGAAGGATGTGCATAAAAGAAACTGAGCAGAGCTCCTAAAGGAAAGCCAAAAAGACCACACTATCATAGAAATTTAGCAGGAAAACTTGTCAAAATGTACAGATCAATTGAAGTCAGGCATAGTGGCATACTCCTATAATCTCAGTGCTCAGGGGGTGATGGCGCAAGGCATGCAGATCCTGAGTCAGAGGCCAGCCTGGCATGTTTGTTTCCCTTCTGTTACTGTGCTAAAATGCCATGACCAATGCAGTTCATATATAGAGTTTATGTTGGCTCTTGGTTCCAGAGGGATAAGAGTCCCATCAAGGTGGGAAGGTGTGACAGCAGGTGGGGAGGTGTGACAGCAGGTGAGGAGGTGTGACAGATAGCAGGTGGGGAGGTGTGACAGCAGGTGGGGAGGTGTGACAGACAGCAGGTGAGGAGGTGTGACAGACAGCAGGTGGGGAGGTGTGACAGACAGCAGGTGGGGAGGTGTGACAGATAGCAGGTGGGGAGGTGTGACAGCAGGTGGGGAGGTGTGACAGACAGCAGGTGGGGAAGTGTGACAGACAGCAGGTGGGGAGGTGTGACAGCAGGTGAGCAGGTGTGACAGACAGCAGGTGAGGAGGTGTGACAGACAGCAGGTGAGGAGGTGTGACAGACAGCAGGTGAGGAGGTGTGACAGCAGGTGGGGAGGTGTGACAGACAGCAGGTGAGGAGGTGTGACAGACAGGAGGTGAGCAGGTGTGACAGATAGCAGGTGGGGAGGTGTGACAGCAGGTGGGGAGGTGTGACAGACAGCAGGTGAGGAGGTGTGACAGACAGCAGGTGAGGAGGTGTGACAGACAGCAGGTGGGGAGGTGTGACAGACAGCAGGTGAGGAGGTGTGACACACGGCAGGTGAGGAGGTGTGACAGCAGGTGAGGAGGTGTGACAGACAGCAGGTGAGGAGGTGTGACAGACAGCAGGTGAGGAGGTGTGACAGCAGGTGAGGAGGTGTGACAGACAGCAGGTGAGGAGGTGTGACAGACAGCAGGTGAGGAGGTGTGACAGACAGCAGGTGAGGAGGTGTGACAGACAGCAGGTGAGGAGGTGTGACAGACAGCAGGTGGGGAGGTGTGACAGACAGCAGGTGAGGAGGTGTGACAGACAGCAGGTGAGGAGGTGTGACAGACAGCAGGTGAGGAGGTGTGACAGACAGCAGGTGGGGAGGTGTGACAGCAGGTGGGGAGGTGTGACAGACAGCAGGTGAGGAGGTGTGACAGACAGCAGGTGAGGAGGTGTGACAGACAGCAGGTGGGGAGGTGTGACAGACAGCAAGGGGGGAGGTGTGACAGACAGCAAGGGGGGAGGTGTGACAGACAGCAGGTGAGGAGGTGTGACAGACAGCAGGTGGGGAGGTGTGACAGACAGCAGGTGAGGAGGTGTGACAGACAGCAGGTGAGGAGGTGTGACAGACAGCAGGTGGGGAGGTGTGACAGACAGCAGGTGAGGAGGTGTGACAGCAGGTGGGAAGGTGTGACAGCAGGTGGGGAGGTGTGACAGACAGCAGGTGAGGAGGTGTGACAGCAGGTGGGAAGGTGTGACAGCAGGTGGGGAGGTGTGACAGACAGCAGGTGGGGAGGTGTGACAGCAGGTGGGAAGGTGTGACAGCAGGTGGGGAGGTGTGACAGACAGCAGGTGGGGAGGTGTGACAGACAGCAGGTGAGGAGGTGTGACAGCAGGTGGGAAGGTGTGACAGCAGGTGGGGAGGTGTGACAGACAGCAGGTGAGGAGGTGTGACAGCAGGTGGGAAGGTGTGACAGCAGGTGGGGAGGTGTGACAGACAGCAGGTGAGGAGGTGTGACAGCAGGTGGGAAGGTGTGACAGCAGGTGGGGAGGTGTGACAGACAGCAGGTGGGGAGGTGTGACAGACAGCAGGTGGGGAGGTGTGACAGACAGCAGGTGAGGAGGTGTGACAGCAGGTGGGGAGGTGTGACAGACAGCAGGTGGGGAGGTGTGACAGACAGCAGGTGGGGAGGTGTGACAGACAGCAGGTGAGGAGGTGTGACAGACAGCAGGTGGGTAGGTATGACAGACAGCAGGTGGGGAGGTGTGACAGACAGCCGGTGAGGAGGTGTGACAGACAGCAGGTGAGGAGGTGTGACAGACAGCAGGTGAGGAGGTGTGACAGACAGCAGGTGAGGAGGTGTGACAGACGGCAGGTGGGGAGGTGTGACAGACAGCAGGTGAGGAGGTGTGACAGACAGCAGGTGAGGAGGTGTGACAGACGGCAGGTGGGGAGGTGTGACAGACAGCAGGTGAGGAGGTGTGACAGACAGCAGGTGAGGAGGTGTGACAGACGGCAGGTGGGGAGGTGTGACAGACAGCAGGTGGGGAGGTGTGACAGACAGCAGGTGGGGAGGTGTGACAGACAGCAGGTGGGGAGGTGTGACAGACAGCAGGTGGGGAGGTGTGACAGACAGCAGGTGAGGAGGTGTGACAGACAGCAGGTGAGGAGGTGTGACAGACGGCAGGTGGGGAGGTGTGACAGACAGCAGGTGGGGAGGTGTGACAGACAGCAGGTGGGGAGGTGTGACAGACAGCAGGTGAGGAGGTGTGACACACGGCAGGTGGGGAGGTGTGACAGACAGCAGGTGGGGAGGTGTGACAGACAGCAAGTGGGGAGGTGTGACAGACAGCAGGTGAGGAGGTGTGACAGCAGGTGGGGAGGTGTGACAGACAGCAGGTGAGGAGGTGTGACAGACAGCAGGTGAGGAGGTGTGACAGACAGCAGGTGGGGAGGTGTGACAGACAGCAGGTGAGGAGGTGTGACAGACAGCAGGTGGGGAGGTGTGACAGCAGGTGAGGAGGTGTGACAGACAGCAGGTGAGGAGGTGTGACAGACAGCAGGTGGGGAGGTATGACAGACAGCAGGTGAGGAGGTGTGACAGACAGCAGGTGAGGAGGTGTGACAGACAGCAGGTGAGGAGGTGTGACAGACAGCAGGTGAGGAGGTGTGACAGACAGCAGGTGGGGAGGTGTGACAGACAGAAGGTGGGGAGGTGTGACAGACAGCAGGTGGGGAGGTGTGACAGACAGCAGGTGAGGAGGTGTGACAGACAGCAGGTGAGGAGGTGTGACAGACAGCAAGGGGGGAGGTGTGACAGACAGCAGGTGGGGAGGTGTGACAGACAGCAGGTGAGGAGGTGTGACAGACAGCAGGTGAGGAGGTGTGACAGACAGCAAGGGGGGAGGTGTGACAGACAGCAGGTGAGGAGGTGTGACAGACAGCAGGTGAGGAGGTGTGACAGACAGAAAGGGGGGAGGTGTGACAGACAGCAGGTGGGGAGGTGTGACAGACAGCAGGTGGGGAGGTGTGACAGACAGCAGGTGAGGAGGTGTGACAGACAGCAGGTGGGGAGGTGTGACAGACAGCAGGTGAGGAGGTGTGACAGACAACAGGTGGGGAGGTGTGACAGACAGCAGGTGAGGAGGTGTGACAGACAGCAGGTGAGGAGGTGTGACAGACAGCAAGGGGGGAGGTGTGACAGACAGCAGGTGAGGAGGTGTGACAGACAGAAAGGGGGGAGGTGTGACAGACAGCAGGTGGGGAGGTGTGACAGACAGCAGGTGGGGAGGTGTGACAGACAGCAGGTGAGGAGGTGTGACAAACAGCAGGTGAGGAGGTGTGACAGACAGCAGGTGAGGAGGTGTGACAGACAGCAAGGGGGGAGGTGTGACAGACAGCAGGTGAGGAGGTGTGACAGACAGCAGGTGAGGAGGTGTGACAGACGGCAGGTGGGGAGGTGTGACAGACAGCAGGTGAGGAGGTGTGACAGACAGCAGGTGGGGAGGTGTGACAGACAGCAGGTGGGGAGGTGTGACAGACAGCAGGTGAGGAGGTGTGACAGACAGCAGGTGGGGAGGTGTGACAGACAGCAGGTGGGGAGGTGTGACAGCAGGTGAGGAGGTGTGACAGACAGCAGGTGAGGAGGTGTGACAGCAGGTGAGGAGGTGTGACAGACAGCAGGTGGGGAGGTGTGACAGACAGCAGGTGGGGAGGTGTGACAGACAGCAGGTGGGGAGGTGTGACAGCAGGTGAGGAGGTGTGACAGACAGCAGGTGGGGAGGTATGACAGACAGCAGGTGGGGAGGTGTGACAGACATCAGGTGAGGAGGTGTGACAGACAGCAGGTGAGGAGGTGTGACAGACAGCAGGTGGGGAGGTGTGACAGACATCAGGTGGGGAGGTGTGACAGACAGCAGGTGAGGAGGTGTGACAGACAGCAGGTGGGGAGGTGTGACAGACAGCAGGTGGGGAGGTGTGACAGACAGCAGGTGGGGAGGTGTGACAGCAGGTGAGGAGGTGTGACAGACAGCAGGTGGGGAGGTATGACAGACAGCAGGTGGGGAGGTGTGACAGACATCAGGTGAGGAGGTGTGACAGACAGCAGGTGAGGAGGTGTGACAGACAGCAGGTGAGGAGGTGTGACAGACAGCAGGTGAGGAGGTGTGACAGGCAGCAGGTGGGGAGGTGTGACAGACAGCAGGTGGGGAGGTGTGACAGACAGCAGGTGGGGAGGTGTGACAGACAGCAGGTGGGGAGGTGTGACAGCAGGTGAGGAGGTGTGACAGACAGCAGGTGGGGAGGTATGACAGACAGCAGGTGAGGAGGTGTGACAGACAGCAGGTGGGGAGGTGTGACAGACAGCAGGTGGGGAGGTGTGACAGACAGCAGGTGGGGAGGTGTGACAGACAGCAGGTGAGGAGGTGTGACAGACAGCAGGTGGGGAGGTGTGACAGACAGCAGGTGAGGAGGTGTGACAGACAGCAGGTGAGGAGGTGTGACAGACAGCAGGTGAGGAGGTGTGACAGACAGCAGGTGGGGAGGTGTGACAGACAGCAGGTGGGGAGGTGTGACAGACAGCAGGTGGGGAGGTGTGACAGACAGCAGGTGAGGAGGTGTGACAGACAGCAGGTGGGGAGGTGTGACAGACAGCAGGTGGGGAGGTGTGACAGACAGCAGGTGGGGAGGTGTGACAGACAGCAGGTGAGGAGGTGTGACAGACAGCAGGTGAGGAGGTGTGAGAGACGGCAGGTGAGGAGGTGTGACAGACAGCAGGTGGGGAGGTGTGACAGACAGCAGGTGGGGAGGTGTGACAGACAGCAGGTGAGGAGGTGTGACAGACAGCAGGTGAGGAGGTGTGACAGACGGCAGGTGGGGAGGTGTGACAGCAGGTGGGGAGGTGTGACAGACAGCAGGTGAGGAGGTGTGACAGACAGCAGGTGGGGAGGTGTGACAGCAGGTGAGGAGGTTTGACAGACAGCAGTTGGGGAGGTGTGACAGACAGCAGGTGGGGAGGTGTGACAGACAGCAGGTGAGGAGGTGTGACAGACAGCAGGTGGGGAGGTATGACAGACAGCAGGTGAGGAGGTGTGACAGACAGCAGGTGGGGAGGTGTGACAGACAGCAGGTGAGGAGGTGTGACAGACAGCAGGTGGAGAGGTATGACAGACAGCAGGTGAGGAGGTGTGACAGACAGCAGGTGGGGAGGGGTGACAGACAGCAGGTGGGGAGGTGTGACAGACAGCAGGTGGGGAGGTGTGACAGCAGGTGAGGAGGTGTGACAGACAGCAGGTGGGGAGGTATGACAGACAGCAGGTGAGGAGGTGTGACAGACAGCAGGTGGGGAGGTGTGACAGACAGCAGGTGGGGAGGTGTGACAGACAGCAGGTGGGGAGGTGTGACAGACAGCAGGTGAGGAGGTGTGACAGACAGCAGGTGAGGAGGTGTTACAGACAGCAGGTGAGGAGGTGTGACAGCAGGTGGGGAGGTGTGACAGACAGCAGGTGAGGAGGTGTGACAGACAGCAGGTGAGGAGGTGTGACAGACAGCAGGTGGGGAGGTGTGACAGACAGCAGGTGGGGAGGTGTGACAGACAGCAGGTGAGGAGGTGTGACAGACAGCAGGTGGGGAGGTGTGACAGACAGCAGGTGAGGAGGTGTGACAGACAGCAGGTGGGGAGGTGTGACAGACAGCAGGTGAGGAGGTGTGACAGACAGCAGGTGGGGAGGTGTGACAGCAGGTGAGGAGGTGTGACAGACAGCAGGTGAGGAGGTGTGACAGCAGGTGAGGAGGTGTGACAGACAGCAGGTGGGGAGGTGTGACAGACAGCAGGTGAGGAGGTGTGACAGACAGCAGTTGAGGAGGTGTGACAGACAGCAGGTGAGGAGGTGTGACAGACGGCAGGTGGGGAGGTGTGACAGCAGGTGGGGAGGTGTGACAGACAGCAGGTGAGGAGGTGTGACAGACAGCAGGTGGGGAGGTGTGACAGCAGGTGAGGAGGTTTGACAGACAGCAGTTGGGGAGGTGTGACAGACAGCAGGTGGGGAGGTGTGACAGACAGCAGGTGAGGAGGTGTGACAGACAGCAGGTGGGGAGGTATGACAGACAGCAGGTGAGGAGGTGTGACAGACAGCAGGTGGGGAGGTGTGACAGACAGCAGGTGAGGAGGTGTGACAGACAGCAGGTGGGGAGGTATGACAGACAGCAGGTGAGGAGGTGTGACAGACAGCAGGTGGGGAGGTGTGACAGACAGCAGGTGGGGAGGTGTGACAGACAGCAGGTGGGGAGGTGTGACAGCAGGTGAGGAGGTGTGACAGACAGCAGGTGGGGAGGTATGACAGACAGCAGGTGAGGAGGTGTGACAGACAGCAGGTGGGGAGGTGTGACAGACAGCAGGTGGGGAGGTGTGACAGACAGCAGGTGGGGAGGTGTGACAGACAGCAGGTGAGGAGGTGTGACAGACAGCAGGTGAGGAGGTGTGACAGACAGCAGGTGAGGAGGTGTGACAGCAGGTGGGGAGGTGTGACAGACAGCAGGTGAGGAGGTGTGACAGACAGCAGGTGAGGAGGTGTGACAGACAGCAGGTGGGGAGGTGTGACAGACAGCAGGTGGGGAGGTGTGACAGACAGCAGGTGAGGAGGTGTGACAGACAGCAGGTGGGGAGGTGTGACAGACAGCAGGTGAGGAGGTGTGACAGACAGCAGGTGGGGAGGTGTGACAGACAGCAGGTGAGGAGGTGTGACAGACAGCAGGTGGGGAGGTGTGACAGCAGGTGAGGAGGTGTGACAGACAGCAGGTGAGGAGGTGTGACAGCAGGTGAGGAGGTGTGACAGACAGCAGGTGGGGAGGTGTGACAGACAGCAGGTGAGGAGGTGTGACAGACAGCAGTTGAGGAGGTATGACAGACAGCAGGTGAGGAGGTGTGACAGACAGCAGGTGAGGAGGTGTGACAGCAGGTGAGGAGGTGTGACAGACAGCAGGTGGGGAGGTGTGACAGACAGCAGGTGGGGAGGTGTGACAGCAGGTGGGGAGGTGTGACAGACAGCAGGTGAGGAGGTGTGACAGACAGCAGGTGAGGAGGTGTGACAGACAGCAGGTGAGGAGGTGTGACAGACAGCAGGTGAGGAGGTGTGACAGACAGGAGGTGGGGAGGTGTGACAGACAGCAGGTGGGGAGGTGTGACAGACAGCAGGTGGGGAGGTGTGACAGACAGCAGGTGAGGAGGTGTGACAGACAGCAGGTGAGGAGGTGTGACAGACAGCAGGTCGGCAGGTGTGACAGACAGCAGGTGAGGAGGTGTGACAGACAGCAGGTGGGGAGGTGTGACAGACAGCAGGTGAGGAGGTGTGACAGACAGCAGGTGGGGAGGTGTGACAGACAGCAGGTGAGGAGGTGTGACAGACAGCAGGTGGGGAGGTGTGACAGACAGCAGGTGAGAAGGTGTGACAGACAGCAGGTGGGGAGGTGTGACAGCAGGTGAGGAGGTGTGACAGCAGGTGGGAAGGTGTGACAGCAGGTGGGGAGGTGTGACAGACAGCAGGTGGGGAGGTGTGACAGACAGCAGGTGGGGAGGTGTGATAGACAGCAGGTGAGGAGTTGTGACAGACAGCAGGTGGGGAGGTGTGATAGACAGCAGATGAGGAGGTGTGACAGACAGCAAGGGGGAGGTGTGACAGACAGCTGGTGGGGAGGTGTGACAGACAGCAGGTGAGGAGGTGTGACAGACAGCAGGTGAGGAGGTGTGACAGCAGGTGGGGAGGTGTGACAGACAGCAGGTGGGGAGGTGTGACAGACAGCAGGTGAGGAGGTGTGACAGACAGCAGGTGAGGAGGTGTGACAGACAGCAGGTGGGGAGGTGTGACAGCAGGTGGGGAGGTGTGACAGACAGCAGGTGAGGAGGTGTGACAGACAGCAGGTGAGGAGGTGTGACAGACAGCAGGTGGGGAGGTGTGACAGACAGCAGGTGAGGAGGTGTGACAGACAGCAGGTGAGGAGGTGTGACAGACAGCAGGTGAGGAGGTGTGACAGACAGCAGGTGAAGAGATGTGACAGACAGCAGGTGAGGAGGTGTGACAGACAGCAGGTGGGGAGGTGTGATAGCAGGTGAGGAGGTGTGACAGACAGCAGGTGAGGAGGTGTGACAGCAGGTGAGGAGGTGTGACAGACAGCAGGTGGGGAGGTGTGACAGACAGCAGGTGAGGAGGTGTGACAGACAGCAGGTGAGGAGGTGTGACAGACAGCAGGTGAGGAGGTGTGACAGACAGCAGGTGAGGAGGTGTGACAGCAGGTGAGGAGGTGTGACAGACAGCAGGTGGGGAGGTGTGACAGCAGGTGGGGAGGTGTGACAGCAGGTGGGGAGGTGTGACAGACAGCAGGTGAGGAGGTGTGACAGACAGCAGGTGAGGAGGTGTGACAGACAGCAGGTAAGGAGGTGTGACAGACAGCAGGTGGGGAGGTGTGACAGACAACAGGTGGGGAGGTGTGACAGACAGCAGGTGGGGAGGTGTGACAGACAGCAGGTGGGGAGGTGTGACAGACAGCAGGTGGGGAGGTGTGACAGACAGCAGGTGGGGAGGTGTGACAGCAGGTGAGGAGGTGTGTCAGACAGCAGGTGGGGAGGTGTGACAGACAGCAGGTGGGGAGGTGTGACAGACAGCAGGTGAGGAGGTGTGACAGACAGCAGGTGGGGAGGTGTGACAGACAGCAGGTGGGGAGGTGTGACAGACAGCAGGTGGGGAGGTGTGACAGCAGGTGAGGAGGTGTGATAGACAGCAGGTGGGGAGGTGTGACAGACAGCAGGTGAGGAGGTGTGACAGACAGCAGGTGGGGAGGTGTGACAGACAGCAGGTGGGGAGGTGTGACAGACAGCAGGTGGGGAGGTGTGACAGACAGCAGGTGAGGAGGTGTGACAGACAGCAGGTGAGGAGGTGTGACAGACAGCAGGTGGGGAGGTGTGACAGACAGCAGGTGAGGAGGTGTGACAGACAGCAGGTGAGGAGGTGTGACAGACAGCAGGTGAGGAGGTGTGACAGACAGCAGGTGGGGAGGTGTGACAGACAGCAGGTGGGGAGGTGTGACAGACAGCAGTTGGGGAGGTGTGACAGCAGGTGGGGAGGTGTGACAGACAGCAGGTGGGGAGGTGTGACAGACAGCAGGTGAGGAGGTGTGACAGACAGCAGGTGGGGAGGTGTGACAGACAGCAAGGGGGGAGGTGTGACAGACAGCAAGGGGGGAGGTGTGACAGACAGCAGGTGGGGAGGTGTGACAGACAGCAGGTGAGGAGGTGTGACAGACAGCAGGTGAGGAGGTGTGACAGACAGCAGGTGGGGAGGTGTGACAGACAGCAGGTGGGGAGGTGTGACAGACAGCAGGTGGGGAGGTGTGACAGACAGCAGGTGGGGAGGTGTGACAGACAGCAGGTGGGGAGGTGTGACAGACAGCAGGTGAGGAGGTGTGACAGACAGCAGGTGAGGAGGTGTGACAGCAGGTGGGGAGGTGTGACAGACAGCAGGTGAGGAGGTGTGACAGACAGCAGGTGGGGAGGTGTGACAGACAGCAGGTGAGGAGGTGTGACAGACAGCATGTGGGGAGGTGTGACAGACAGCAGGTGGGGAGGTGTGACAGACAGCAGGTGGGGAGGTGTGACAGACAGCAGGTGGGGAGGTGTGACAGACAGCATGTGGAGAGGTGTGACAGACAGCAGGTGAGGAGGTTGTGACAGACAGCAGGTGAGGAGGTGTGACAGACAGCAGGTGAGGAGGTGTGACAGACAGCAGGTGGGGAGGTGTGACAGACAGCAGGTGAGGAGGTGTGACAGACAGCAGGTGGGGAGGTGTGACAGACAGCAGGTGGGGAGGTGTGACAGACAGCAGGTGAGGAGGTGTGACAGACAGCAGGTGAGGAGGTGTGACAGACGGCAGGTGGGGAGGTGTGACAGCATGTGGGGAGGTGTGACAGACAGCAGGTGAGGAGGTGTGACAGACAGCAGGTGGGGAGGTGTGACAGCAGGTGAGGAGGTGTGACAGACGGCAGGTGGGGAGGTATGACAGACAGCAGGTGGGGAGGTGTGACAGACAGCAGGTGGGGAGGTGTGACAGACAGCAGGTGGGGAGGTGTGACAGCAGGTGAGGAGGTGTGACAGACAGCAGGTGGGGAGGTATGACAGACAGCAGGTGAGGAGGTGTGACAGACAGCAGGTGGGGAGGTGTGACAGACAGCAGGTGGGGAGGTGTGACAGAGAGCAGGTGGGGAGGTGTGACAGACAGCAGGTGAGGAGGTGTGACAGACAGCAGGTGAGGAGGTGTGACAGACAGCAGGTGAGGAGGTGTGACAGACAGCAGGTGGGGAGGTGTGACAGACAGCAGGTGGGGAGGTGTGACAGACAGCAGGTGGGGAGGTGTGACAGACAGCAGGTGAGGAGGTGTGACAGACAGCAGGTGAGGAGGTGTGACAGACGGCAGGTGGGGAGGTGTGACAGACAGCAGGTGGGGAGGTGTGACAGACAGCAGGTGGGGAGGTGTGACAGACATCAGGTGAGGAGGTGTGACAGACAGCAGGTGAGGAGGTGTGACAGACGGCAGGTGGGGAGGTGTGACAGCAGGTGGGGAGGTGTGAAAGACAGCAGGTGAGGAGGTGTGACAGACAGCAGGTGGGGAGGTGTGACAGCAGGTGAGGAGGTTTGACAGACGGCAGGTGGGAGGTATGACAGACAGCAGGTGAGGAGGTGTGACAGACAGCAGGTGGGGAGGTGTGACAGACAGCAGGTGGGGAGGTGTGACAGACAGCAGGTGGGGAGGTGTGACAGCAGGTGAGGAGGTGTGACAGACAGCAGGTGGGGAGGTATGACAGACAGCAGGTGAGGAGGTGTGACAGACAGCAGGTGGGGAGGTGTGACAGACAGCAGGTGGGGAGGTGTGACAGACAGCAGGTGGGGAGGTGTGAGAGACAGCAGGTGAGGAGGTGTGACAGACAGCAGGTGAGGAGGTGTGACAGACAGCAGGTGAGGAGGTGTGACAGCAGGTGGGGAGGTGTGACAGACAGCAGGTGGGGAGGTGTGACAGACAGCAGGTGAGGAGGTGTGACAGACAGCAGGTGAGGAGGTGTGACAGACAGCAGGTGGGGAGGTGTGACAGACAGCAAGTGGGGAGGTGTGACAGACAGCAGGTGAGGAGCTGTGACAGACAGCAGGTGGGGAGGTGTGACAGACAGCAGGTGAGGAGGTGTGACAGACAGCAGGTGGGAGGTGTGACAGACAGCAGGTGAGGAGGTGTGACAGACAGCAGGTGGGGAGGTGTGACAGCAGGTGAGGAGGTGTGACAGACAGCAGGTGAGGAGGTGTGACAGCAGGTGAGGAGGTGTGACAGACAGCAGGTGGGGAGGTGTGACAGACAGCAGGTGAGGAGGTGTGACAGACAGCAGTTGAGGAGGTGTGACAGACAGCAGGTGAGGAGGTGTGACAGACAGCAGGTGAGGAGGTGTGACAGCAGGTGAGGAGGTGTGACAGACAGCAGGTGGGGAGGTGTGACAGCAGGTGGGGAGGTGTGACAGCAGGTGGGGAGGTGTGACAGACAGCAGGTGAGGAGGTGTGACAGACAGCAGGTGAGGAGGTGTGACAGACAGCAGGTGAGGAGGTGTGACAGACAGCAGGTGAGGAGGTGTGACAGACAGCAGGTGAGGAGGTGTGACAGACAGCAGGTGGGGAGGTGTGACAGACAGCAGGTGGGGAGGTGTGACAGACGGCAGGTGGGGAGGTGTGACAGACAGCAGGTGGGGAGGTGTGACAGACAGCAGGTGAGGAGGTGTGACAGACAGCAGGTGAGGAGGTGTGACAGCAGGTGGGGAGGTGTGACAGACATCAGGTGGGGAGGTGTGACAGACAGCAGGTGAGGAGGTGTGACAGACAGCAGGTGAGGAGGTGTGACAGCAGGTGGGGAGGTGTGACAGACATCAGGTGGGGAGGTGTGACAGACAGCAGGTGAGGAGGTGTGACAGACAGCAGGTTGAGGAGGTGTGACAGACAGCAGGTGGGGAGGTGTGACAGACAGCAGGTGGGGAGGTGTGACAGACAGCAGGTGAGGAGGTGTGACAGACAGCAGGTGGGGAGGTGTGACAGACAGCAGGTGAGGAGGTGTGACAGACAGCAGGTGAGGAGGTGTGACAGACAGCAGGTGAGGAGGTGTGACAGCAGGTGGGGAGGTGTGACAGCAGGTGAGGAGGTGTGACAGACAGCAGGTGGGGAGGTGTGACAGACAGCAGGTGAGGAGGTGTGACAGACAGCAGGTGGGGAGGTGTGACAGACAGCAGGTGGGGAGGTGTGACAGACAGCAGGTGGGGAGGTGTGACAGCAGGTGAGGAGGTGTGACAGCAGGTGGGAAGGTGTGACAGCAGGTGGGGAGGTGTGACAGACAGCAGGTGGGAGGTGTGACAGACAGCAGGTGGGGAGGTGTGACAGACAGCAGGTGAGGAGGTGTGACAGACAGCAGGTGGGGAGGTGTGACAGACAGCAGGTGAGGAGGTGTGACAGACAGCAGGTGAGGAGGTGTGACAGACAGCAAGGGGGGAGGTGTGACAGACAGCAGGTGGGGAGGTGTGACAGACAGCAGGTGAGGAGGTGTGACAGACAGCAGGTGAGGAGGTGTGACAGACAGCAAGGGGGGAGGTGTGACAGACAGCAGGTGAGGGAGGTGTGACAGACAGCAGGTGAGGAGGTGTGACAGACAGCAAGGGGGGAGGTGTGACAGACAGCAGGTGGGGAGGTGTGACAGACAGCAGGTGGGGAGGTGTGACAGACAGCAGGTGAGGAGGTGTGACAGACAGCAGGTGGGGAGGTGTGACAGACAGCAGGTGAGGAGGTGTGACAGACAACAGGTGGGGAGGTGTGACAGACAGCAGGTGAGGAGGTGTGACAGACAGCAGGTGAGGAGGTGTGACAGACAGCAAGGGGGGAGGTGTGACAGACAGCAGGTGAGGAGGTGTGACAGACAGAAAGGGGGGAGGTGTGACAGCAGGTGAGGAGGTGTGACAGACAGCAGGTGAGGAGGTGTGACAGACAGCAGGTGGGGAGGTGTGACAGACAGCAGGTGGGGAGGTGTGACAGACAGCAGGTGAGGAGGTGTGACAGACAGCAGGTGGGGAGGTGTGACAGACAGCAGGTGGGGAGGTGTGACAGCAGGTGAGGAGGTGTGACAGACAGCAGGTGGGGAGGTATGACAGACAGCAGGTGGGGAGGTGTGACAGACATCAGGTGAGGAGGTGTGACAGACAGCAGGTGAGGAGGTGTGACAGACAGCAGGTGGGAGGTGTGACAGACATCAGGTGGGGAGGTGTGACAGACAGCAGGTGAGGAGGTGTGACAGACAGCAGGTGGGGAGGTGTGACAGACAGCAGGTGGGGAGGTGTGACAGACAGCAGGTGGGGAGGTGTGACAGCAGGTGAGGAGGTGTGACAGACAGCAGGTGGGGAGGTATGACAAACAGCAGGTGGGGAGGTGTGACAGACAGCAGGTGGGGAGGTGTGACAGACAGCAGGTGAGGAAGTGTGACAGACAGCAGGTGAGGAGGTGTGACAGACAGCAGGTGGGGAGGTGTGACAGACAGCAGGTGAGGAGGTGTGACAGACAGCAGGTGGGGAGGTGTGACAGACAGCAGGTGAGGAGGTGTGACAGACAGCAGGTGGGGAGGTGTGACAGATAGCAGGTGAGGAGGTGTGACAGACAGCAGGTGGGGAGGTGTGACAGACAGCAGGTGAGAAGGTGTGACAGACAGCAGGTGGGGAGGTGTGACAGCAGGTGAGGAGGTGTGACAGCAGGTGGGAAGGTGTGACAGCAGGTGGGGAGGTGTGACAGACAGCAGGTGAGGAGGTGTGACAGACAGCAGGTGAGGAGGTGTGACAGACAGCAGGTGAGGAGGTGTGACAGACAGCAGGTGAGGAGGTGTGACAGACAGCAGGTGAGGAGGTGTGACAGACAGCAGGTGAGGAGGTGTGACAGACAGCAGGTGAGGAGATGTGACAGACAGCAGGTGAGGAGGTGTGACAGACAGCAGGTGGGGAGGTGTGATAGCAGGTGAGGAGGTGTGACAGACAGCAGGTGAGGAGGTGTGACAGCAGGTGAGGAGGTGTGACAGACAGCAGGTGGGGAGGTGTGACAGACAGCAGGTGAGGAGGTGTGACAGACAGCAGGTGAGGAGGTGTGACAGACAGCAGGTGAGGAGGTGTGACAGACAGCAGGTGAGGAGGTGTGACAGACAGCAGGTGGGGAGGTGTGACAGCAGGTGGGGAGGTGTGACAGCAGGTGGGGAGGTGTGACAGACAGCAGGTGAGGAGGTGTGACAGACAGCAGGTGAGGAGGTGTGACAGACAGCAGGTGAGGAGGTGTGACAGACAGCAGGTGGGGAGGTGTGACAGACAACAGGTGGGGAGGTGTGACAGACAGCAGGTGGGAGGTGTGACAGACAGCAGGTGGGGAGGTGTGACAGACAGCAGGTGGGGAGGTGTGACAGACAGCAGGTGGGGAGTTGTGACAGACAGCAGGTGAGGAGGTGTGACAGACAGCAGGTGAGGAGGTGTGACAGACAGCAGGTGGGGAGGTGTGACAGACAGCAGGTGAGGAGGTGTGACAGACAGCAGGTGGGGAGGTGTGACAGACAGCAGGTGGGGAGGTGTGACAGACAGCAGGTGAGGAGGTGTGACAGAAAGCAGGTGAGGAGGTGTGACAGACGGCAGGTGGGGAGGTGTGACAGCAGGTGGGGAGGTGTGACAGACAGCAGGTGAGGAGGTGTGACAGACAGCAGGTGGGGAGGTGTGACAGCAGGGTGAGGAGGTGTGACAGACGCAGGTGGGGAGGTATGACAGACAGCAGGTGGGGAGGTGTGACAGACAGCAGGTGGGGAGGTGTGACAGACAGCAGGTGGGGAGGTGTGACAGCAGGTGAGGAGGTGTGACAGACAGCAGGTGGGGAGGTGTGACAGACAGCAGGTGAGGAGGTGTGACAGACAGCAGGTGGGGAGGTGTGACAGACAGCAGGTGGGGAGGTGTGACAGACAGCAGGTGGGGAGGTGTGACAGACAGCAGGTGAGGAGGTGTGACAGACAGCAGGTGAGCAGGTGTGACAGACAGCAGGTGAGGAGGTGTGACAGACAGCAGGTGGGGAGGTGTGACAGACAGCAGGTGGGGAGGTGTGACAGACAGCAGGTGGGGAGGTGTGACAGACAGCAGGTGAGGAGGTGTGACAGACAGCAGGTGAGGAGGTGTGACAGACGGCAGGTGGGGAGGTGTGACAGACAGCAGGTGGGGAGGTGTGACAGACAGCAGGTGGGGAGGTGTGACAGACATCAGGTGAGGAGGTGTGACAGACAGCAGGTGAGGAGGTGTGACAGACGGCAGGTGGGGAGGTGTGACAGCAGGTGGGGAGGTGTGACAGACAGCAGGTGAGGAGGTGTGACAGACAGCAGGTGGGGAGGTGTGACAGCAGGTGAGGAGGTTTGACAGACGGCAGGTGGGGAGGTATGACAGACAGCAGGTGAGGAGGTGTGACAGACAGCAGGTGGGGAGGTGTGACAGACAGCAGGTGAGGAGGTGTGACAGACAGCAGGTGGGGAGGTATGACAGACAGCAGGTGAGGAGGTGTGACAGACAGCAGGTGGGGAGGTGTGACAGACAGCAGGTGGGGAGGTGTGACAGACAGCAGGTGGGGAGGTGTGACAGCAGGTGAGGAGGTGTGACAGACAGCAGGTGGGGAGGTATGACAGACAGCAGGTGAGGAGGTGTGACAGACAGCAGGTGGGGAGGTGTGACAGACAGCAGGTGGGGAGGTGTGACAGACAGCAGGTGGGGAGGTGTGACAGACAGCAGGTGAGGAGGTGTGACAGACAGCAGGTGAGGAGGTGTGACAGACAGCAGGTGAGGAGGTGTGTGACAGCAGGTGGGGAGGTGTGACAGACAGCAGGTGGGGAGGGTGTGACAGACAGCAGTTGAGGAGGTGTGACAGACAGCAGGTGAGGAGGTGTGACAGACAGCAGGTGGGGAGGTGTGACAGCAGGTGAGGAGGTGTGACAGACAGCAGGTGAGGAGGTGTGACAGCAGGTGAGGAGGTGTGACAGACAGCAGGTGGGGAGGTGTGACAGACAGCAGGTGAGGAGGTGTGACAGACAGCAGGTGAGGAGGTGTGACAGACAGCAGGTGAGGAGGTGTGACAGACAGCAGGTGAGGAGGTGTGACAGCAGGTGAGGAGGTGTGACAGACAGCAGGTGGGGAGGTGTGACAGCAGGTGGGGAGGTGTGACAACAGCAGGTGGGGAGGTGTGACAGACAGCAGGTGAGGAGGTGTGACAGACAGCAGGTGAGGAGGTGTGACAGACAGCAGGTGAGGAGGTGTGACAGACAGCAGGTGAGGAGGTGTGACAGACAGCAGGTGAGGAGGTGTGACAGACAGCAGGTGAGGAGGTGTGACAGACAGCAGGTGAGGAGGTGTGACAGACAGCAGGTGAGGGAGGTGTGACAGACAGCAGGTGAGGGAGGTGTGAGACAGCAGGTGGGGAGGTGTGACAGACAGCAGGTGGGGAGGTGTGACAGACAGCAGGTGAGGAGGTGTGACAGACAG